>NC_139586.1:11083231-11165731 GCF_946808225.1 Silurus aristotelis
TATGAGACTGAACATATGATGACGCGCTATCACAGAAACCTCTACAAGCTCAATATTAATGTATGACAAACATTGTGGGTCAATTTGATGATAAAGGGACAAAACACAACAATGAATGTAATGAAGATCACATACAAACACAGTGAAACCAGCAAACGATGGGAATTGGTATGGAGTGAAGCCAGTATATAAATTTTCCTTTATTTATTTATTTGTAGTTAGACAAACAGTGTGCTTGAGGTGGTTTCTTCTCAAACAGCAGCCAAGCAGAAGCAGGTCATTGTTTTTTTTAATGTCAGATCAAACAATTTCAAGTTTGCAGGTTTATCTCTTTGTGAAGTTGATCCCGTTTGGATTTTTCTCCAGGAATCTCCAGCAGCATGAATTTTGATGAGGAAGAAGATGATGATGAGGAGGACGAAGTGAGCTCCAGTTCTTCTCAACTCAACAGCAACACCAGACCCGGCTCGGCCACCAGCAAGAAATCCAGCAAGGTACATCAGAGCATAAATCCACTCTCACCTCCCAAATTTTATCATGTGATGACCAGTAACGTGATTTTATGAGATAAATCTGCAATTTTTTTCTCCTCTGTTTTCTCCTCCTCTTCTTTTGAGCCATGAGTAAAAGGAAGTGTGTTTGGAGTGACATAAATAGTTGAGCTTTTACATTTTAAAGGATTATGGTCCACTGTGTGTGTGTGTGTGTGTGTGTGTGTGTGTGTGTGTTAGATGACACCCAGATCCTCTCCAGTCCACTACACACGTCACTGCTACTTCTTTTAGTCACAACTGTTCATATTTCTGTCTTTAGGGAGGCAGCACTTCCTCTTATGCTGAAAATCTGCCCTGGATTCAACTTTGTGACTAAAAATGTCACACTGATCACAGCTGTGTTTTCTTCTCGCCTCGTGCGCTGGCATTGGACTGAATGGAGCTGTTTATACCATGTAGATAAAAATAACTGTATAAATATATAAACGTGTTTACATTCCACTCTGTCAGGAAGCGGCTTCAGCATCAACGCCGGTCACCAGCGAGCCGTCCATCGATGTGGGCGATCTCGAGGAGTTCACCTTGAGGCCGGCACCACAGGGAGTGACCATCAAATGCAGGATCACGCGGGATAAAAAAGGAATGGACCGGGGCATGTACCCCACCTACTACCTCCATCTCGAAAGAGAAGACGGCAAAAAGGTCAGACGACTCATCCATTTGTCTTTATTCAGGATTTGTTTTGAAGGCCTACAGCGCTGTGGTGTTGTGCTCAAGTAATTACATGTCTGGACAGAAATAGAAACACTTCGGTTCTCGTTTTAGCTCAAGATTCAGAGGCGCTGATTAGCAACCATGGGAACAAATTTCAACTGATAAACAATTTTGATTAAAACATGAATGCCTTAGCCATTTTTATTCATCAGAAAGGGACCAGATGAAATCATTCCTAAAATTGTACTGTATGCAACACTTTTTTTTTTGTCTCCAGCTCACATCCTGTCTTCTCTGAGACGCTCCAATATCATTAATATTCATGAAGCAGATTCCTAACGTTCATTAATTATAATTAGTCCACTGATATATAGAGTTTTGCATTTAAATAATAAATGACGTGGTTTATTTACTTCTTTTACGCTGGTTATTTAGTGTTTTCGCTTTTATTTGCTGTTGAGTGGGTTGTGAAAATAGTAAATTAGATACGTTTCAAGATGAAACAATGTCTATAATGAAATCTCTCACATTTTTAGATATAATGTTGAAACTTCTGTTTAAAATTTTGTTTTTCATATATTTGTATATTTGTATATTTGCAGTGGTTCATTACATCCACTCTTGTTGTAGATGTTTCTTTTAGCTGGAAGAAAAAGAAAGAAGAGCAAAACTTCCAACTACCTGATCTCCATTGACCCCACTGACCTGTCGAGAGGTGGCGAGAGCTTCATCGGGAAACTCAGGCAGGTTTAACAAATCGTTTTTTTTAAATCCATGTTTCTCCGATGAGAGAGATCCTCAGGATGAGAGAGCAGGATTGTCTTGTACAGGTTTCTGAGAGTCGAATCATTAACCAGACATTACAGTTTTTCTTAGTTGTTTTGGAGCATTTCTCGAATCATTCTTAATATTTGCAAACTAGTACTTGCATTTCTCAAAATTATATGTACAAACAGCACAAAACTTTGGATTTCTTGGAAAAGCCTTTACTTTTCTCAAAATCCTTAGTTCATCTCTCAAAAGCGAATATTTGTTTCAATGAACATCTCATTCCCATCAATATGAAAAGGCCCTGTTTAGTCATGTTGTCAGTATGACGGTGAACAGTTTCAGGATTTCTTGATATAAACTATGGTTTGAAAATTTGACTTCCTTCTGTACGGTATATATGAATTTCAGCAGCACAAATCCATTTATTTGATTGCATGTTCGATTTATAATGATTGCGAGAGACCGTACAGGATTCACACATTTGCTGGAAACACAGAAAGATGGAAATATCTTTGTAAATTAAAACATTGGGATTTTACTCAAAGGTATTTGAAATGAATTTTAAATATGGGTTAAGATCGGCCATACGTATGTGGCCCACATATGTATACTTGACATCTGGGCCGAATACTACAAATGACATCTGGCCCATGTCTAATGAGCCGCCTTAAAATCGGTACCACCTCTGCCAAACCTGGGCCATGTTTGGCCCACATGCTGTATGCCAGTGCCGGATGAATGCCAGCTGTGCCAGATAAAATGCCAAGTCAAATTTGTTTGCTGACTGGGTAGTTGATTATTGGTTGATCTGATGCCGTACACTTTCCTTCATTAGTGACATTCAAGATTCATCTGCACAATTCATCAATTCAACACATTTACAAAAACAGTTTAATAGAAATGTATATAATTGTATAATATATTTTGATCATAAACAACTGATAATGTAGGAAACAGCAGACACTTGTACACAGTCGATTAAACGTATGTACCAAAGCATTCGCATTTTCATTAAAGCAACAAGAAATGTTCTTATGATGAGCACAAAAAACTAAATGATGTGGAGGTTAAACAATTAGATGTGAGAATTTAATTTCTGATCTGAGAAACGCTCCAAAGCAACTGAGAAAAAATGTAAGACCAATGAGAGCTTAGAGATCAGAGCGAGACTTAGAGATCCTAGATCACCAGAGAAGATAAAGATATTTTGCTTTACATCAAGGTTACTCAAATGGGTTCTTAGTTATCAATGAGCACAAAGAAACTGAGAAAAACTGTAAAACCCAATGCAGATCAGGAACACACTACTTTCTTTCGGCTTCTCCCACTAGGGGTTACCACAGCGGACCATCTGCATGTTTTGATTTGGCAAATGTTTTTACCCTGGATGCCCTTCCTAATACAACCCTCCCCATTGATCCGGGCTTGGGACCAGCACTAAGGCTTGTGCAACCCTAATGGCTGGGGTTGGTTCCAGGAACACACTAAAACCCATTAAATAATAGAAACGAGAAACAGCATAAAAGATTAGAACTTCTGATTTAATTTTTATAGAGTTTAGACTTCCAGCCAAGCCAGCCAGTATACAAACAGAAAGCTAGAACAGACAGGCAGGCAGATATACAAACAGACAGAGAGACTTAAAGACAAACAGACAACTATACAATAAACCAGAAAGATGGACAGTTGAACAGACAAGACAGACAGATAGACATATAGACAAATAGATAAACAGACAGAATGAGAGCGCTTGTCTTGTACAGATTTCTGAGACTTTGATTATAAATCAGGATGCAGACTGAGCACACATGAAAAGCACAGAGTGTGAGGTCACGCTAATCAGCGTAGCTCGTTAACGTAGCGTGAGAGCTAGTCAGATTGATCTGGGTTTTTCCCTTTTTTTTGTTAATATGAACAGAACTCTAGCACAGCCTGCGATCTGCTGACTCACCACTCGTCCTGTATAAACCTTCACTCCTAAATTTTTTTTTAGCACAAATGCTAATGTCGATGTTGCCATGGAGATGCCACTGTCAATCATGTGACACGACTGTACAATTAGGTTGAAATATAAATATACTGTATGTACCTGTATTCAACAATTAAGACTCATTAATGTTTAAATATCTTTATATACATTTATAAACATTTATAATGACTTACATGTCTCCTTATCATCACTCTTGATTTGCGTAAAGGTTCTGAGATTCATAGCATTAATCAAATATTTTCATACATTGAGTAAAAGAACAATACTACAAACCTGAAATGTGGTACTTCAGCTTCATTCTTCATTCATGTCATGTGAATGCCATAGATCTTATTTCCCACCACTGCATCGCACACACACCTGCACATACACACACACAGATGCTTAACTAGTAAAGTGTTCTCTCTTCTCTCATCACTCGCCGTTCTCTCTCAGAGTGATCCCAGTGATGGAGGCTGTGGATTAAGATGGACAGTCGACCTTCATCCTGTCGCTCCTCATCCACACACACCTCTATTAGGGCCCTGTCTGACCTTTACTGTTTTCTTTTAATTCCACTTTCTTAAAGGATTTTGAGCGACTGATCGAATCATTCTGAATCATTCTGTTAAATAAGAAAACCAACGAACAGATGAAACAATCTGTTATGTTTCTCTAATAGAAATATCACTGATGCCAACAAATGGGTTTTTACTCTTAAACCTATACATGTAATGCCTTGTTTTCTCTCAAATTCACTTAAAAGTACAGAGTGTGGTGTCTAATATAAGGTCTAATAAGGTCGCTCATACCAGATACCACAGCTTCCGCTCGGATCTCGGCATGCTTGACAGACATATCGTCATGGATGAGTGCTCACCAACTAAAACTCAACCCCAGCAAAACAGAACTGCTGGTCATCCCAGGTGATTTATCTCCAGGTCGAGATCTTCAAATAACACTTCATGACTCTCTGCTCTCCCCTTCAGCCACTGCTCGTAATCTTGGGGTAACTGTGGACAATGAACTGTCCTTTTTCCCACATGTCGCTGATGTGGCTCGTTCCTGTCGATTTCTTTTCTACAACATCCGAAGGATTCGACCATTTCTGTCCACACAGGCTGCCCAGGTGCTTGTTAAGTCTCTTGTCATTTCAAGACTACTGCAACTCTCTGCTGGCAGGTTTTCCCCTGAATGCTATTCGTCCACAAAAATGATCCAAAACGCAGCTGCACTACTTGTGTTCAACCTGCCTAAGTTCTCCCACACCACCCCCTGCTGCGCTCCTTCACTGGCTTCCAGTAACTGTATGTACCAGAATCAAAACACTGATGCTTGCCTACAAGGCCAAAAATGGACCAGCGCCATCTTACCTCAGAGATCTCATCACATCTCACACTGCACCACGCTGTCTGAGATCCTTCAGCCCTCGACTGGTACCACCTTCTCTCAGAATGAGAGGTAAGTACACTTCAAGGCTCTTCTCTGTTCTTGCACCAAGGTGTAATGAACTTCCCCTAGATGTCCGTACAGCGGAGTCCCTGACTATCTTCAAGCGACGATTAAAAAACCTACCTCTTCCTGAAACACTTTCCAAGTTTGCTTTGTAGAATTCAAGAGTTATATTTATATTAAGTTTGTAATCTTGCGTACCAGTGTAGATTAATTCATGGCTAGAGACTCAAAGCACTTTTGTACGTCGCTCTGGATAAGAGCGTCTGCTCAATGCCGCAAATGTAAATGTAAATGTAAATGTAAATGTAAATGTAATATTAATTCTTCTACTTAAAGGTGAATCTGATTCTATAAAAATTTTTTTATTTAAAATCACAGAAAATAATATCATAGTACCAGGAAAACATTTATTAAACCACCTCCAGTGTCAGTTATATAAGACTTTTTTTATATAGAAGACGATAATTCCTGTGTACTCGCATCTTTGGCATTTTAGTGACGGTCAGGGTAAAGGGGCATCTATATATATATACACAATATGGTCAAAGATTTTGGGACATGTGACTTTTCCAGCCATATGTGGTTACCACAAAGTTGGAGGTACACAATTATATAGGATGTTTTTGGATGCAGAAGCATGAACGTAGAAATCCAAACCTGTTCCAGCAAAACACTGCCCCTGTACACAAAGCCAGCTCAATGAACATTTGGTGTACATGGGTTGGAGTGAAAGATCTTGAGTGGCCTGCTATAGAGCTCTGATCTTAATCCTACTGAATATGAATTGGAAAGCAAACTGCACCCCTGGCTTCCTCACCTTACATCAGTATCTGACTTTACTAATGCCCTTGTGGTTGAATAAGCACAAATCTCCCCAAACACACTCCAAGATCTAGTGACACATCTTCCCAGAAGAGTGAAGGTTCTTATAACAGTAAGTGGGGACTAAATGTGTAATGGGATGTTCAAATAGCACATACGAATCTTACTTATAGATAGATAGAGAGATAAAGAGATAGAGAGATAGAGAGATAGACACAAACATTTTATGAGAATTCGATTAAGACAATGGAAAGTTAAAGTGATTTTCATTTGATTCGTGCTGTATGTTTTATAAAATTAAGGCAGAATATAATTGTATTACAGTTCAGCAGCTGCTCTGAAAGTCAGAGTGTTCTCTGTCAGGGTTATTATGGGATGGATTTGGGATAGAGTTCTGTATGAGTGTAATGTGGTGTTTCAGTGATTTCTCTTTCAGACATTGCCACTCTTTATGACTGAACACTTACTATTTCAGGAGACATGTCACACAGTATCGTACACGGGAATTAAACATTCATTATCACACTGCTCCGTATTAATTATTCACAACTCTGGGAGAAGCGCGTTATTTTTAAGGGGATTCTAATTAGAGCATTCATTTTCTGCTCCATTAGGGTTTGAAGGAGAAATGAGGTTAAAATCATAGAGAAGCGAAGAGACAGTGTTCTGTTCTCCATCTGATCCTCAGGTCGAACCTCATGGGTACGAAGTTTACTGTGTACGACAGCGGGACGAACCCTGTGAAGAGCACGTCCACTTTGGAGGCCAGCAACCTGCGTCAGGAGCTAGCAGCTATCTGCTACGTGAGTTCATTTTCAATTACATTGATTATTAGTTTTACACAATATTTGAAATATTGTGTTTAAGAAACAGCATCATTGTAAATCATATTAAATCTCCAGATAACATTTGTTGCATTTAATTGTATTCATATTAAGACTTAATTTTCTGATGGGTGCTAATAGGTTTATCCTGGAAAGACTAGCAACACACACACACACACACACACACACACACACACACACACACACACACACACACAGCGAAGGAGAGAGAGAGAGAGAGAGAGAGAGAGAATAGAGAGAGAGAGAGAGAGAGAGAGAGAGAGAGAGCGAGCGAGCGAGCGAGCGCAGACAGCATGACAGTGTGGCAGTATGATGGAGCAGTGAGACCCCTGGAGGTGACTCCTGGTATGACAGTAATATGAGATGGAGACCAGGATTAATTTCGAACTCTTTTCTCAGGAGACGAACGTTTTGGGGTTTAAAGGTCCTCGGAAAATGAGCGTCATTATCCCGGGGATGAACATGGATCATGAAAGAGTCTGCATAAGACCTCGGAATGTAAGAGATTAATTAAAAAAAAAAATATTTGTATGTGTTTATATTAATCCTTTTTTTAATTAATATTTATTCATTATTGTTAGTTATTAGTGTTAGTGCCTTCACCTTGGGAAAATCCTCCTCCATACTTGTCTCACATTGGTCACATCTTTTTCATGTCTCTCTCATGTCTGTCTCATCTCTGCTAAACCTCTTTCCTACACCTGTCTATCCTCTAACTACCCTCTGTCTCACCTCTGTCTCATGCCTGTCTTGCATCTATATTGCATCTGCTTCATACAAGCCACATGTAAGTGTACAATTGTCTCATTTCTCATGTCTGTCTTGCATCTGTCATGCACCTGTCAAATTTGTCTTAAGCCATTCTCATTCCTGTCTTACCTCTATCTCATGCCTGTCTTGCATTTGCCCCATTTCTTCCTTACACCTGCCTCATGTCTGTGTAACAATTGTCTCTTTTGTCTGTCTCATGCCTGTCTTTCATCTGTCATGCGCCTGTCACATCTGACTTACAGTATGTGTCTCACTTCGGTTCCAACTCTGTCTAACTTCTATCTCATGCCTGTCCTGCATCCATCTTGCATCTGCCTGCATCTGGCTCACATTTGTCTCATGCTTGCCTTACGCACGTCTCCAGTCTGCCTCATGTCTGTGTCACAACTGTTTTATGTCTGTGCCACATTTGTCTATCTGTCTCAAATTAGTTTGTCTGACTCACACCCATCTGTCTCATGTCTGTATTTTGTCTGTTTCCCTCAGGAGCATGAAACCTTGTTGGCTCGCTGGCAGAATAAGAGCACGGAGAGCGTGATCGAGCTCCACAATAAGACACCGGTGTGGAACGATGACACTCAGTCGTATGTGCTGAACTTCCACGGCAGAGTCACTCAGGCCTCTGTGAAGAATTTCCAGATCATTCACGATAACGACCGTGAGTTTAAAAAAAACCTCTCAACTAACATATATTACCTTTAATCACACTATTAAAAGTAAATAATCACAATGTATTTTTGTGATTTCTTTAAACACTAACTCATCTCTACTGTGTGTGTGTGTGTGTGTGTGTGTGTGTGTGTGTGTGTGTGTGTGTGTGTTTAGCGGACTATATCGTGATGCAGTTTGGCCGAGTGGCTGAGGACATCTTCACTATGGACTATAACTACCCCATGTGTGCGCTTCAGGCTTTCGCTATCGCTTTGTCCAGCTTTGACAGCAAACTAGCCTGTGAGTAACACAGGAGGACATGCAAGCAGGGTGAACCAGAGGGACGTGTGAGAGGACGGATTAGGGGACATCCTGATTTCCTGAGAAGGACTTCAGTGACCTGGACAAGTCCTAAATTAAATGGATCCTCTGTATATGGGAGCGCACAGTAGTTTGGACTGTACACACAGCAGACCAACGAACGCTTCTTTCTGCTTTTCCGGGACAGCGGCGAAGGAAAAAGCACAAAGTCTGACACACACCGTCTAAATTTTATCCATGTTGCAATTTCAAGTCGAATGAATTATTGTGTAACTTTGCTGCTGCAGCAAATGCGTTTGTATTAGCGGTGAAATCTCATCGTCAGTCTCATCGCTGGATCAACTGCAGTTGTCTGAGTAACGCTAACGCTGAACACGCTAACATCACCGCTGATCGCCTCCTAACCATCCTAATACCACTTTATACTCTCATTTTTATCGGCTAATGTTGGACTTCAAATTTTGTACAGTAATATTAAAAGTGTGTGTGTGTGTGCGCGCGCGTGTGTGTTTATGACTAACTTTAATCACGTAACAAGTCTTTGTGATGCTTTCTGAAGCTTCATGCCGTGTGAAGTGTTTTGTATTTCTATTTTATTTATGTATTTATAGATCGTTCTGCTGTGATTTTATTTAACACCACATTAGCAATCAAGACTCATTACTAAAAAACTCACAAATGAAAACTCAACACTCAATACTCAACACTAAGAACTCAATACTCAATACTTGAAACTGAAAACTTAACACTCAACACTGACAACTCAACACGCAAATCTCAGCACTGACAATTCAACACTCAACTCTCAACATGATCATCTCAACACTCAACATTGGCATATCAACACTCAATATCCAACACTCAACACAAACAAACTCAACACTCAGTACTTAACACTGACAACTGACCAATGAAAAAAAAAATACAGAAATTTCAATACCTCAACGGGTGAAAACAAAACCAATAAACACCCACTAATCATTGGACATGCAATATTTAATCATAAACACTGTAAATTCAACATTTCCAAAATTTTCAACCTAACAATCAGTCTTTCCCACTGAAAATTCAACATCCACTGCTCAACATTCAACAAGGAAAACACTCATGACTCAACAGTGACAATTCAACACCCAGTACTGAACACTGAAATCTCAACACCCGATACTCATCATTGAAATCTCAACACCCAGTACACAACACCGAAACAACACCAAATCCTCACAGCTAAAAATTCAACACTTAGCAGTGAAAACAATCTGTACTCAACACTAAAAACTCAACACAATACTTATCACTGAAAACTCAACAATCTGTACTCAACACTGAAAACTCAACACCAATACTCAACAGTGAAAACCTCAATATTTAATACTCATCACTGAAAACTCACAACCCAATACCTACCACTGACAATTTAACATACAATGTCCAACACTCAACAGTGAAAACAATCTGTACTCAACACTAAAAACTCAACACGAATACTCAACAGTGAAAACTCAATACTTAATACTGGAAATTCAAAACTCAATACTCAACACTAGAAATTTAACACGAAATACCTATCAGTGAAAACTCAACATTTGGGACTTATCACTGAAAACTCAACACTAAATCTTAACACTTGAAATTCAACAATGTACAACAAATTTACAGACCCAGGACAAAAAAATTTTACAGAACAGTGAACTTTATCCTGAGTGTTACTGTAGTGTGTGTGTGTGTGTGTGTGTGTGTGTGTGTGTGTGTGTGTGTGTGTGTGTGTTGTGTGTGCGCGTGCGTATGTGTGTGTGTGTGTGTTCTCAATTCTTGTCAGTGTGTTTCTCAGTGAAAGAATAAATTACAACAAACTGAAAATAAATTTACTGAAAAATTTTTTTTTTTTTTGCTTTTATTTCTGGTTTTATTGTAAACTGTTTCACAAATCAGAGCAGGTATAAACTCTAAATAAACTTTGTAAATAAACAAACATCTAAACAAATAAACATTTTATTTATTTATTTGCTGTTCTCAGGGTAGCACGATAGGGCTCAGAACTACATTACCCATCAGCCCCAGCAAGTCACGTGTTTTACTAAACACTCTCACTTCTATCTTATGTCTTGATTTGATCATTTATAGTCTGTATCACATTGTCTTGCATATGTTTTGCACCTGTCAAATCTGTCTCACATCTGTCTTGTTTTTGTGTAACATCTCTCTTACCTTCGGTTTACATCTGTCTTATGTTCATCTAGCATCCATTTTGTGTCTGTCTCACATCTGTCTCATGCTTGTCTCACATCCATCTTGTGTCTGTGTCACACTTTGTAACATAGTGGTGTTATTATGACATAGTGGTGTTATTATGAAATAAGACACAGGTGAGAGTTTTTAATTAACATATTTGCTATTGTCATGGTAAAGCCAAAAGTCCAAAAACTACATTACCCATTAGATTCAGTACTTCTCAGTAATCACTCTCACTTTATTTCATAATAACACCACTGTGTTTTTCATTATCAAGCTTTTGTCATCTTATCTGCCACATTATCACTTATAGTCCATATTTTCTTACCCAGTGTAATATAATTCAAACATAATTACAGTGAAATGAAAACAGACAAACAAACAAACAAAAACAATACAGTTCTAAAGGCATGTTTACTGTATAAATGACACTAATCTGTAGGTAATGCAGTAATACACACTGAGAAAATACCCATGGTTCTCTGATGGTCAGAGTTCCATAAATACTGATGGATTCTATGTGGGTTGTTAGAAGATCAGGTCAGTTTTCTTTTTTCTGGTTCTTGTAGCGCATCATGAGTCCTGTGGCTTCAGCTTCTCCTGATTGCTCAGAGTTCACCCCAGGTTCAGGTTTATATTTTAGAAGGAAGTCAATCAGATCAACTTCCTGTACTTCTGGATCCCAGATGAGCTGAGTGCTGAAATCCAGACGCTCGGCTTCCATCAGTGGGTCATCCTCCTCAATTTCCTCCCTCTCTATCTCTTCCTCTATCTCCATCTCCATCTCCATCTCCATCTCCTCCTCCAGCTTCATTTCATTCTCCTTCTCACTCTCCCCCTGTACATCCTTATATTTTTCCTTCTGCATCTCCTCCTCCCTCTCCGTGTTCTTCAGATCATCTTCATCCAGTTTATTATTATCATCATCATCATCATCATCATCATCAGCAGCAGCATCGTCATCGTCATCCACACCTCCATAGCTGCATCTGACAGAACCTGCTTTGGAACAGTAAAAAAACTGCCTCTGAATACTAAAAGAAATCTGTCTCCTCCTACTGGTTTGTTGTCCTGGTGAATTTGGTGTCTCCTGTTCATCTGTAGAGTAATAAGCCAGACAAGGTTGATCTTCACTAACGTCCTCCTCTTCTTTTTCATCCTGTTGATGATCTTCATCAGCACCATCTTTATTATCTTCTGTTTCTTCTCCTTTTTCGAGTACACCATCACCTTTAATCTTTTTAGGATCATCTTGATTTTCACTAAACTCATCTTTCACTTTTTTGATCTCTTCATTCCTTTTGTCCTCCTCTTCTTCGCTATCTATTCTTTCAGCCAATTCCTCGGGTGTAGAAACATCTCCATATGGCTCCTCCAAGATGACACTTGGATAGCGTCTGCGAAGCTGCACCTCGTACTGAGGAAAGGTTTCTTCAGGATAACCTGAGAATGACAAACAACATCATATTGTCATGAAGATGCCTTTTAAATTATTTGAGTAGCATGAGAGATATAGATGAAGAGAGAGAGAGAGTGTTACAGATACAGTGATAGTGAGATTGATGAAATAAGAATGTATGTTACAGGGCCAGTGTGAGAGATAGATGAAGTGAGAGTGTATGTTACAGTGAGAGAGATAGATGAAGTGGTGGTGTATGTTACAGGGCCAGTGTGAGAGATAGATGAAGTGACAGTGTGTTACAGGGCCAGTGTGAGAGATAGATGAAGTCACGGTGTGTTATTGGGCCAGTGAAAGAGATAGATGAAGTGGTGGTGTATGTTACAGGGCCAGTGTGAGAGATAGATGAAGTGACAGTGTGTTACAGGGCCAGTGTGAGACATAGATGAAGTCACAGTGTGTAATTGGGCCAGTGAAAGAGATAGATGAAGTGAGAGCATGTGTTACAGGGCCAGTTAGAGAGATAGATGAAGTGACAGTGTGTTACAGGGCCAGTGAGAGAGATAGATGAAGTGACAGTGTATATTACATGGCCAGTGTGAGAGATAGATGAAGTGACAGTGTGTTACAGGGCCAGTGAGAGATAGATGAAGTGACAGTGTGTTACAGGGCCAGTGAGAGATAGATGAAGTGACAGTGTTTTACAGGGCCAGTGTGAGGGATAGATGAAGTGACAGTGTATATTACATGGCCAGTGTGAGAGATAGATGAAGTGTCAGTGTGTTACGAGGCCATTTAGAGAGATAGATGAAGTGACAGTGTGTTACAGGGCCAGTTAGAGAGATAGATGAAGTGAGAGTGTATGTTACAGGGCCAGTTAGAGAGATAGATAAAGTGACAGTGTATATTACATGGCCAGTGTGAGAGATAGATGAAGTGTCAGTGTGTTACAGGGCCAGTTAGAGAGATAGATGAAGTGACAGTGTGTTACAGGGCCAGTGTGAGAGATAGATGAAGTGACAGTGTGTTACAGGGCCAGTTAGAGAGATAGATAAAGTGACAGTGTGTTATGGGGCCAGTTAGAGAGATAGATGAAGTGAGAGCGTGTGTTACAGGGCAAGTGAAAGAGATAGATGAAGTGACAGTGTGTTACGGGGCCAGTTAGAGAGATAGATAAAGTGACAGTGTGTTATGGGGGCAGTTAGAGAGATAGATGAAGTGAGAGCGTGTGTTACATGGCCAGTGAGAGAGATAGATGAAGTGACAGTGTGTTACAGGGCCAGTTAGAGAGATAGATAAAGTGACAGTGTGTTATGGGGCCAGTTAGCGAGATAGATGAAGTGAGAGCTTGTGTTACAGGGCAAGTGAGAGAGATAGATGAAGTGAGAGTGTATGTTACATGGCCAGTGAGAGAAATAGATGAAGTGACAGTGTGTTACAGGGCCAGTTAGAGAGATAGATAAAGTGACGGTGTTTTACAGGGCCAGTTAGAGAGATAGATGTAGTGGGAGTGTATGTTACAGGGCCAGTTAGAGAGATAGATAAAGTGACAGTGTGTTACAGGGCCAGTTAGAGAGATAGATGTAGTGGGAGTGTATGTAACAGGGCCAGTTAAAGAGATAGATAAAGTGACAGTGTGTTACAGGGCCAGTTAGAGAGATAGATGTAGTGGGAGTGTATGTTACAGGGCCAGTTAGAGAGATAGATGAAGTGGGGGTGTATGTTACAGGGCCAGTGTGAGAGATAGATGAAGTGAGAACGTATGCTACAGTGCCAGTAAGAGAGATAGATTAAGTGAGAGCGTGTTTTACAGATACAGAGGCAGAAAGATAGATAAAGTGAGAGATTGTTACAGATGCAGAAATAGAGAGAGATAGGTGAAGTGAGTGTGTGTTACAGGTGCAGTGACAGAGAGATAGATGAAGTAAGGTACAGTGATAGAAATATAGATAAAGTGAGAGTGTTACAGATGCAGAAATAGAGAGATAGATGAAGTGAGATTGTGTGTTATGGGTACAGTGAGAGGAATAGAAGAGGGCTGGAGGACAGCTGGAGTTTGTATCATGGACTTTCCCTCAATTAATGTCTATAAGTGAGTTTGGAATATTTGATTGTAATTCTGTAATTCTGTCAAATCAGTCCAAACCTAAATTCTGCTCAGTTTGGTGGAAGTAGTCTAAAATGTTTAATGTGTTCAATGGAAGCCAATTAGATTTTTTGCCACTTTGAGCTTGAAAGTTTAATATTGATATCACCCAAATGAGGATGGGTTCCCCTTTTTGAGTCTGGTTCCTCTAAAGGTTTTTTTCTTATTCATCTAGGGAGTTTTTCTTGCCACAATCACCCCAGTCTGCTCACCAGGGATAAATACACATTAATTAAAGCTGCTTTGAGACAATGTCCATTGTGAAAAGCGCTATAGAAATAAACTTAAACTTGAACTTAATATGAAAGTTACTCCTCTAAGAAGATGTTCCACTAGATTTTGGAATGTGCTTGTATGGATTTGTGTTCTTTCAGTAATGAGGGCTTTGGTAAAGTCAGGTAATGATGTAGTTTGAAGAGTATACCATTGTGTGCCTTTTAACTTTGTGATAACAAATTGAGAAAGAACCATGTATGGCTGGAAAAGTCAGGTGTCTCAATACTTTTGGCCATATATTGTACATCAGTGTGTGAGGTTTACCCTCCCAGTCTACAGAATATGGGGTTTCCTCAGCTTCCTCCTCAGGGGTAACATCTTCCAGCATTCGTCTGTCGAACAACACATCTGAGATCTTCCTTAGGTGCTGGAGTTTTCTCTTCTTATGTCCAATTCTGTACTTACAATGCCTGTGTCTAGAAAACTCACAGATCAAATTACCTTCATCAGATATTCAACACACACACACACAGTCACACAGCTTTCCTAAGATGAAAAGTTCCCTCAGTGAATGTGTTTTAAAGATAAATCCTTTCCACTCTGAGATCTCAAAACACACAGGTGAGAGAAGTTCTGTACCTTGCAGGAGTCAGAACAGATCTTGACCTTCTTCTCTCTGCTTGTCCTTCCATCAGTTTTAATGTGCTCTGTAGCTGTGCCATCTCATCCTCAGCTGCAATCAATAGTTACACAAGCAACGTTACAGACATCCTGAGGTTCTGCAGATATGATGTACTCTGAGCACACTGTGTCTGACTCCAGCACCTGAAAATGACTGATGCTGTTTTCTTGCTCTACACCAAAATCTACAGATGACTGCAATGCTAAATATTAAATCTTCAGCTTATTGTACACCTGCAGCTTATTGTTATCAGAAACTGCTGAGCTGCTTGTGATTTTATAATCCGGGTTTAACAACAGAATAAAGCTCCCTGGAGGCTGCAAGATGATCTTTATCAACATCATGTGTAATAACAACACCATCAGGAGGTTAATGAAGAAGTGAAAATAAAAACAGTACCGCAGGGATGCTGGAGCAGCTGGGCTACGCTGGAATGATGGAGATGGATTTTTTTAAAAAGTTGTCTGTGGTTTTATTTTAAAAGTTATTGAGGGTTATAGGAATTCCGCCATGATGCTCATTTTATTATGAAATTGTTTACATTTTGCCTTTTGGGTATCTAAATTCATTTTTTAAACATAATGAATCAATTGTTTTTAATAATATTTAATAATGTGCTTAATAATAATAATGTTTTGATAATTGTTTTTGTAAAACATTTGCTATTGTAAATAATTATCATTTATTTTATTTATTAGAAAGTACTATTTAAAGTTTAAAAGGTGTGTATCCTGTCAGTGTGGGTTTGGAGAGCAAACACGGCCCTGGACTTCGATACCCATTAACCCCCTCAGACTACTGCCGATCACATGACCCTGATCACAATTTCTGAGTGTTTCATTTGTGTATTTGGTGCTATCTAACATCGACTTGTTCTGCTCTTTTTCTTTTTGTAAATCTTTTTTTGTTGTTGTTTCATGCACTTCCTGCTCTTGTGTAAGTTTATGGAAATTATTAGTGTTAGTTTGAAGGTAAGAATTTTCTCAATTTCTCAATAATTCTGTATTTTTTACATACTGTAATTTTCGGACTATAAAGCGCACCCATATATAAGCCGCACCCACTGAATTTGACAAAGATTTTTATTTTGAACATAAATAAGCCGCACCTGTCTATAAGCCGCAGTGTCTACACTGAAACTAATGAACTTTACACAGGCTTTAACGAAAGACAGTGACTGTTACACGGTGTAATGGGTGAAATATGTTGTGGCTCCTTTAACAGCAGAGCGGCAGTTTGGGAATAGCCTTTTCCCGGTATTACTGCATGTGTGCAAGACCGAGGAATATGTCCATATTATTTTCTGATGCTCATTTCTAAGTTTCTTTGAAAACCTGTCTGTGCTTATATGATTTCTGTTGCAAATGGAGTTAGTGAGCTATCCCTTGACCCAGACTCTACGCTACAACGGCTTGTATCTAAACAGTAGTCTACCAAATAAGTCATTGTTCACTGTCTTCCTCCTTCCTTTCACAACTATTTCTCTCGGGAGTTTTTCTTTTGGCACCGTCGTGCGTTTAAAAATCAACACCGATGAAAGTTTTTCTCCCGATGCCGTGCAGCTCAGAACTGAGAAGTTTTTTCGTTTCCGTTCGGAAATTTCATTGGTCTAATGTTATGGGGTTCAGTTGTTTGGCTTGAAGTTTGTGAAACCGGGAAAAACCCAGGAAAAATCCATAAATAAGCCGCTTCGTTGTTTAAGCCGCGGGGTTCAAAATGTGGAACATGTAGTGACTTATAATCCGAAAAATACGGTACTTACTTGCTTCCGGTGTTTCCATGCGCTCAGCCATCATGATGGTGAATCTACACTTTTGTTTCATAGATTGTTCTTTATGTGTAAGCTCAAATGGAAACACAGACAAAGATCTGTTTAAAAACAAGTCAATATCTAAAATTCAACTGACTACAAAATGTTTAGTCATTACCATATCAACTTTTGAATATATCAGTGACCTACATTACTGTAATTGTACCTTATAGAATATATAAATGATATAAAGGAAAATTCCAAAGCCGTAAATAGGAGTGACTTGAGTGAGGAGCGGAGATTTCTGAAAAGTTTTCTTCTGCCAAAAGCTCTCAGGGTTTGAAGTTGTTCTAGAAAGTGATTCAGGAGTCCACACATCAACATCATCATCATTATCCTCTCTTGGTGTTGGACTATACCCAGGTCTCACAGTAGGAAGACTTCCACAACCAACTGCTGATTTGAAAAAAAAAAGGTTGAAATTTGTCTCTGTACCAAAAACTTTGATCAGCAGCATTTCACTCCGCATTAGAATTGAATTTAATTTTGATCCTGAAGTAAAAATACTCTTAAACTAATGTATGAAAAGTGTCTCCAGGAAATATCTGATTTAATAATTAAAATTTTTTGAGTTAGGTTTAGTCTAAAAGAGTCTACAATACTGCAAAATTCTGGAACGCTTGGACCAAATGTTTCAGACATTTTCCAAAATTCCCTCAGATTTGTGTCTGAGGTATCTTCACTCTATATAAATATACACACTATATGGACAATCAAGCCATATGTGATTCTTCTCCAAACTGCTACCACAAAAAAAAGAGGTACACAACTGTATAGGATGTAGGATAATAGGATGTATAGAATGCTTTCGTATGTGGTAGCATTAAACCTTCCATTTAATTAAACTAGGAGTCTTGAACCTGTTCCAGAATGACAATGCTTCTGACCGCCCCCCAGGCCTCCTCACCCTACATTACTACCTGACTTTACAGCCTTGTAGATGAATTAGCAGCTGAAGTGAAGGCTTTTATACCAGCAGGACTTAATGTGGAATTGGCTGTTCAAAATGCACCTATAAATCCTATGGTGACAAACTTATATATTTACAAATATAAAATGATATACAAATATGTTTATATGTTATATACACAGTAAATATATATATTAGGACTGTCAATCAATTTAAATATTTAATCGAGCTTAATTGCATGGTTGCCATGTGTTAACTCATTATCAATCGCAACTTTATCGCACATTTTTATCTGTTCTTAATCTACCTTAAATTTGAACTTTTTATGTTTTTTAATACTCTAATCAACATGGCCATGGGCGAATTTGGATGCTTTATGCAAATGTATGTTTATTATTAGTAAAACCATACTTACATAGAGCATGAAGACAAAATATTCTTGTAAATGTTTTAAATTAATTATGGTGTTTTAATTTCAAGCCACGGCTGCTCATCAGGGATAAATGCACACCATTCACCTTAACTGTTAATTTCTGTAAAGCTGCTTTGAGACAATGTCTGTTGTGAAAAGCACTAAAGAAATAAACTTGACTTGACTTGACTTAATTGCCGGATGTGTGCATTATTATCATAATTTTGGTTCTCTAGAATTGACTTAATTAAATAAAATAAAATAAAATAAAATAAAATAAAATAAAATAAAATAAAATAAAATAAAATTTAATTTAATTTAATTTAATTTAATTTAATTTAATTTAATTTAATTTAATTTAATTTAATTTAATTTAATTTAATTTGATTTAATTTGATTTAATTTAATTTAATTTAATTTAATTTAATTTAATAGTTTCTCTCAGGATCACATGACTTTTGACACTCACATTCAGATACACTGAAGCCTGCATCTAATTTAGGCAACATTATACACTGGTATAGAAAACATGAACACCAGAGGGAAGTGGAGCTACAAAGCAGAAGGTGGGGATCAGATGAAGCATCCAACAGAAACATTATTTAAAAAATGAAAAGCTTTTTACATCCTGATTCTTTCAATCGACACTTATAGAAAGTCAAATCAGTAAAATGATCTGCAGTGCTAAATGAGATGTCAACAATGTGCCTCTCCATCCTGAATGATTAAAACTGCTCACTCCTGTGGCTGTTAAAAATCTGAAAATAAAGATTAATTCCTGACTGTGACTCCAACAGTGAGGATTAAAGTGTAAATAAAACCTTAGTATTTTTTCTCAGAAAGTGGACACTGAAATGAAGATTATAAGGAATGAAAGATTTAGGGAAAAAAACAGATGGGAAAGGGTAATTTGTTTGTGAACATACCTTCTAATTGAAGAACCACCTTCTCCTTTCTTGCAGATAAAAACAGTTTGGGCAAAAACAGAGCCATGGAGAGGATGAGACAAGAGAGCAAAGTGATCTTCTGTGTCCATGAAACCAACATTTTGGATAAACAAGAGAATTTGTAGATTAAACCAGATTTACAGCGACGTCATCACTTAATGACGTCTCCACTCCCGCATTAATCCATCATCCATCATTCCCAAGCATAATGAGGTAAAAATTGAATAATAATAATAATAATAATAATAATAATAATAATAATAATAATAATTATAATTATAATTATAATTATAATTATAATTATTATATTTTTTCCCACTTATTATTATTATTATTATTGGTAGCAATAGTATAAAACAATGTATTATTTCTATCTATTGTTATTACTATTGTAAACTATTTTTAGAGTAATAAATAAAATAAACTTAATAATTAGTAGTTTATTAAATGGAATATTTTTCTGATTATTTGTAATAGTAATAGTATAAAACAATTAATTATTTTTATCTATTGTTAGTATATTTAATTTAAAAAATACACTTTAATAAAATGGATAATTGTTTTTATTTTTGTAGTAATATATAACATTTATTATTTTTTTATTTAATATTAATTGTTATTATTATTATTATTATTATTATTATTAATAATAATAATAATAATAATAATAATAATAATAATAATAATAATAATAATAATTATTATTATTATTATTATTTATGTATTTATTTTTATTATGTATTAATCCATCCACTTTTATTATGGATGATACAATCATCCATAATAAAAGTGGATGGATGACATTATTAATAATAATATTATTATTGATAATATTTATGTAACTGTATCAATGGTTGCAAAGAGTATGTGTGTCCACTAGATAGCGCTGCTGTCAATCTTTTGAAGCTCTAGAAACTTCATGACGCTGTCTTGTATCTGTCTCCAATTCATCTTTCTGATGTTAGTTTAAAAAATGTTACCTGCTGCAAAATCTAAATAAAATGTTTTGTCTTTTTTGTCTTTCCAGTCCTTCATGATAACAGAGATGTTAAATATCATTAAATGTGAAATATTTGTACAATAACCAGTCTTCATATTTGACACTAATAAAACCTAAGATCATATTTGATCTTTTTTTAGAAACTACTTGCTGAAACAATGATCTCTGATATCAGTCCAAGTCAAGTTATTTGGCTTTTATTGTCATCACAACCCTATACAGTGCAGTACACAGTGAGACATTCCTCCAGGACCAAGGCACCACATAAAACACCATAAAGGAACACAAGATGACACAAAACGCAAAACTAACTAGGACACTACATAAAGTGCACATGTGCAAACAACAATGAATGAAAACAAACACTATGAGACAATAAACCCTGTGCAGCATCGATCAGTACAGTGAATGTATATAAGTGCAATTAAATTATCCATATAATAAACACTGTACATGTAAATGTTGAAGGTTTAGAAGCAGGTATTTGTGCAAAAAGTTTCAATGAAAGTGTGTGTGTGTGTGTGTGTGTGTGTGTGTGTGTGTGTCTGAAGGGTTTGTGGTCAGCCACATTAGTGGTATAAAAATGTTTTGCAAATGCATGGTGTAGTGTAAATGTCCAAGAACGAGAGACCGCAATGATCTTCATCGCTGTTCTCACTATTCACTGCAGGGTCTTGCGACCAAAAACGGTGCAATACCCAAACCAAGCAGTCTCTTCATAAGCACCCTGTGGAATGTGGTAAAGATGGGGGGTGTAAAATATTATAGTGATGCTGTAATGATGCGGTAATGATGTATTGATGCTGTGGTGATGTCATAATGATGAAGTGACAAAGACCATGTTGAATGTGGTGCAGATGGTTGGTGGGGGATCATTTATACACGCTGTGAAAATCCTGTAGTAAACTTGCTCCAGTACACCATCCTCCACTGCAGGCCTCAGAGTTATAAATAATGGTATTTGGCAGAAACCCAGTTTTTTCCTTCATTTTCCCAATTATAATCTTTAAATCCTCTGAAGCCGCCATCACCAGTGAAGTGGCTTATGGACCGATTATCATTATTCTAGTGCAGATTATTTTTACAGCAGACCTACATGCGTATCAAACTGAATCTTGTGCCATGTTGCTCTTTATATATATACTATATATATATATATATATATATATATATATATATATATATATATATATATATATATATATATATATATATATATATATATATATATATATATATAATTTTTGTTAGTAAAAGTTCCGAAAAACTTTTTAACACAGGGATATTAAGGATTTAATTTATTGTTTCTCTGACTTTCAAGTTTCTTTTTCCTCTGCTTATTTGAAGATAGAAAATATAATTTCAGGTTTTAATTTTCCTATTAGTCTTGTCAGCTCGACTGTAAATTGGTCCAAGTGTTATTTCTATATTGGGAAATAGTAATTACAGCGTTGTTAAAATAAGCTCTCGGGTTCTCATGGAAACTTAAAAACCCGTATCATGTTGTATTTGCTTGGAAAATAGGCCTTGCTAATGGAGAACGGTAAAAAAAAAAAAAGCAGCAAAGAAAATCTCACGTATTCCATTCCATCAGGGAGCAAAAACGTCACATGGAGAGTGTTAAAATGTTATAATAAAGTAACACAGAAAGGTAACACGATGTAGTGATGCTGTAGCGATGATACAAATGACAATGTAGTGACACTTCATTGAGGTGGTGATAATATTATTATGGTATAACAACATTGTAGTGAATTCACTGGTAGGAAGTAACATTATCTTGATTATGTAGTTACACTGTAGTGACACTGTAATGACAATATATACCTGCGGCGTACCTTCACATTGATGTGACTGTAGTGAAGATGTATTGCTGTTAAAATAATGTAGTAATACTGTATTGACACTGTTAATATATATTATATATATTATATTATATATTATATATAATATATATTAATATATAAAGCTTCGATAGGATAAAATAGTGATGCTGTAGTGAAGATATGGTAATGTTGGATATACAGTGTAGTTATGCAGTATTGTTGTAGAAAAAGTGTAGTAATGATTTTAGTGATGGTGTAGTGCTGCAATAACGATGTAGCAACACGATACCGATGTCATAATTATCTACTTATTAAGTAAAGACTTGAAGCAATGAAGCTGTACTGAGATTGTTATGATGTACTGCAGATGTAGTAATGGTGTAATGATTTATGAATGTAGTGACACTGTAGTAACTGTGTAATGATGTATTGATGGATGCTATTGTGATGCTGTAGTAATGTATTGATGAATTGATTCAGTGGTAATGTAGTGACAATATAATGGCGAACTTACACAGTAGTGACAATGTAATGACAGCGACACTGTAGTGACGATGTATCGATGCTGTTGTGACTCTGTGGTGTTCATGTAGTGATGTATCAGTGCTGTAGTGATGAGGTAGTGACAAAATAATGATGTACTAATGATATAGTTAAAGTGTTTAGTGACAAAGAAAAGACAATGTAATGATGTTGTGATACTGTAGTGATATATTGTGAGGCTGTAGTAACACTGAAGTGGTGATGTAATGATTTGTTGATGCTGTAGTGACACTAGTGATAATATAATGGCAATGTAATGATGTTGTGACATGTGAGATGATGTGATGCTGTAGTGGTGATGCATTGTTGCTGTAGTGGCGATGTAATAATGTATTGGTGCTGTAGTGGCAATTCAGAAATTATGCAATAATGTACTGACGATGTAGTAATAATGTAGCGACGCTGTAATGATGTATTGATGCCTTGGTGATGTTAGAGTGTACCTGCATGGTGCAGTCTGAAGTGCTGCTGCTTCAGATTTCTGTTAATCTCTTCTCTGAACCTGTGCGTTATCGAACTCTTTAATTACTTAATTATTCTTCATTAGGCTCAATTAAAACACGACAGATGTGCCACTGCAGAAGTTCTGTCTTTTTTTTCATCATCTCACACACTTTCTTTTACTACCCCAGAAAAGGATTTTGTCCCAGACGCTCCTCAGATTGTTATACTGATGATAAAATATGACATTAGCCAGTATGATGTG
Organism: Silurus aristotelis; assembly: GCF_946808225.1. NCBI lineage: Eukaryota > Metazoa > Chordata > Actinopteri > Siluriformes > Siluridae > Silurus > Silurus aristotelis. The sequence goes on from NC_139586.1 coordinate 11,106,874, forward strand.
AATGTCGTGCCCTCTTCTGTGTCTCACAGAGCAACGGACTGACAAACACAGCAATCTGTACACCTCGGCAGAGCAAAATTGCTTTCAGAAACAGCAATTGTTTTGCTTTCTCTATATTCATGTGAATGATTTGTTGTGCAATGTCACCTTATGCAGCGGCGCCCGGGCCGGCCTACATTGCACACTCTTTTTCTCTTATCTCTATCTCTCTCTCCTTCACTCTCCTCTGCCTCAGACTAAATCATTCAATTTATTTCCAAATTGCGAGTCGAGTGTGCGTAGCAAAGGCTCCTTTTTGTGGCTGGGTAAAATATTAAATCAATGCTGGCTCTTATACATTGAGTAGAGTTTAATTTTTATTTGGTATTGATGGAGGATGAAGGCGGCTTTCAGTGCAGTGAAGGACATGCGTCTACAAATCCTCATCTTTTAACAGGACTGTGCAGGAACAAAGAGGTGTGTGTGTGTATGTGTGTGTGTGTGTATGTGTGTGTGGATGAGGGTGTAGATGCAGATGCGTCCCAGGCCTTGAGAAGAAGCTCTCATGTTCTACATTTTATAACAGAGTGAGAGAAGACTATATAAACATGCTTTGTAGTTTAGTAGGAAAGATGATCCCACGACTGTCAAGAGAGACAGAGTGACGAATCCTTGAGCAAAATGCCACTTTTGGAGTCCCAGAATCTGTAACAAGTTGTTATTTTCAAGCACCTTTTAGAGAAATAGGGCACCTTATTATAGAAAACAACATGTTTTCCTGAGACATGTTAAAATTTTAGGATGTGTTGAGGTTAGGTCATGTTTCACACATCAGACACGTATATTTAATGACACATTGTACATTAAAGTATTTTTTTTAATGGTGTGTTTGTTTGTGTGTGTGTGTGTGTGTGTGTGTGTGTGTGTGTGTATTTGTGTGTGTGTGTGTGTGTGTGTGTGGGTGTGTGTGTGTGAATTTCTGTAGCATCTCGATGATGCACTGACACTCACCTGACCTCATTTCACAGGTAAACCATAAATGATTGACTTTTCACACCCTGCACCAGTGACTGATTGGCTTTTGTTTGGCATGTGACGATACTCTGTCTTTTAGAGCTGTGTGTGTGTGTGTGTGTGTGTGTGTGTGTGTGTGTGTGTGTGTGTGTGTGTGTGTGTGTGTGTGTGTGTGTGTGTGTGTGTGTGTGTGTGTGTGTGTGTCTGTGTTTATGCTTTGATCTCAACCAGCAGGGGGGAAATTACATTATTTAAGGTGCCGGTGCAGCAGAACACTGTGATTCAGTGTGAGATACACAGTGAAATTGCAGGTTTAGTTGCATGTGGGTGAACCCATTGATACCACACACACACACACACACACACACACACACACACACACACACACACACACACACACACACACACACACACACACACACACACACACACACACACGCATGCACACGCATACACACACACACACACACACACAAACACACACCTGCTGAATACTTACAGGTAGACATGACCTGCCTTAAGTCTGTGTTATTTATTTATTTGTTAGTTTGTCATTGATAATACTGATGGGGTGGAGCCATGTACTGTATGAGCCAGACTATGATGTCACTGAATAAACTACACAGAATTGAACAAATGCAGACTGATATGCAAATTTCTGGAACACTCTGGATTCAGGAGTAAAAAAAAAAACAGGCCAAAAATAAAGTGCTTAGATACTGGACTTGTGTGTGTGTGTGTGTGTGTGTGTGTGTGTGTGTGTGTGTGTGTGTGTGTGTGTGTGAGAGAGAGAGTGTGTGTGTGTGTGTGTGTGTGTGTGTGTGTGTGTATGTGTGTGCTTGCGTGCCATTTACACAACCCCGAGGCAGCAGTAAATGTAGTATGTAATGTAAATAAAAAAGTAGAAGGAGAAGACACTTAGTGATGCTCAGGCGTCGGTGGGGTTCTGAGATTAAAGCGCTCCACAGTGTGCCTCCTGTTTGAAGTTCCAGAGCACTGATGAATTTGGGACGATGTGTTAATTCCACAAAAAGAAAAAGTTTTCAGCGTACATCAAGGGCAGGATGCAGGCTAATGCATTAGCATACATTAAAGCTTCCACATCAAACAATGCTTCTGATTCATCTCCCGTACTGAATATACTTTATTCCTACTTTGTTCTGAAGATTTGTTCCTGTACATCAATTTGATCATGTGACATCAGGCTAAGCAAACTTGACAACTGTTTGGATCAAAGAGCGTATGCTAGGTTATATTCTTATACTTCAATAGTCTTCGGCACTTTACGCTCTGCTCCATTGTCTGTTTTGTGTGTTTTAGCGTCCAAGCAGTGGCAACTCATGAGTGTGAAATGAATTTTATACACAGTACAGTTATAACACGAGAGTAGAGGTGGAGGAATTTTGGTCGTTGCTTTTGAAAGCCATTTTTCCTTATCAGAATATTCAGTCTGTAGCAGGACAACAGTGAAGAATTCACACTGTGCATCATCAGCTCTTCAGTTCTCTCATGTTAAGTGAGAGAGGGAGAGCGAGAGAGAGGGAGAGAGGAAGGAAGTGACTCAACATACATTTTGTTTCTTTTTTAAATTACTGTTTTTTTTTTTTTATTTTACTGGGCAATATTATTGCAACCTATATACTTTTTATACTTTAGTCCTTTACTTTCCCCTTGCAATTTTGTCACTTTTCTTTCTTTCTTTCTTTCTTTCTTTCTTTCTTTCTTTCTTTCTTTCTTTCTTTCTTTCTTTCTTTCTTTCTTTCTTATTTACATTTCGAAAATACAGTATATAAATTATAATGCCAATAAAGTAAACTGAAAAAAGAGAGAGAGATAAAAAAGAAGTGAAAGAGAGAGGAAGAGAGAGGGGGAAACAGAGAGAGGGGGGGGAAAGAGAAACAGAGAGAGACATAGAGAGAGAGAGAGAGAGAGAGAGAGAGAGAGAGAGAGAGAGAGAGAGAGAGAGAGAGAGAGAGATGCTCCTTCTGTGAATTATTAACAAGTTAACTTTGTAGTGGAGGCACTTTATCCCCGAGGACAAACAAGCCAAATGTTTGGGAAATATAATTAAGCCGAGGCATCTTTTTAAATGTCATTGCGGCCCGTGCCATGTTTCAAATTGTTCTGCATCAACAGAATTTAACGAGATGGCGAAGGAATCCGTTCTCTGTGAGCGTGTGATAAGCTGCACGTACAGTGGAGCACTTTCATTGATTGCCAAAATAAAGCATTTTGTATGCAAATGGGCGAGTGGAGTGGCTAAGCTGATTCAGCCTCATGGACACCAAATAATGGCCTTTACAATTAATACCAGCACATGCTCTCCATCCAAAATGTTGTCTCCAGTTTAATGGGTTTGAAACGTTTACACATGCAAAACCCTCCTGTTCTAAAAAAAAAAAAAAAAAAAAAAAAAAAAAAAAAAAAAAAAGGAACGAGTACAGAAGAATTATGGCGTATAGTGTTCCAATGGATTAATATGAAAGCCAACAAATAAATAAAAATCCATTCCAGTCATTTTCTGTCTGTCTGCATGTCTCTTTCTTTTGTTCTGTCTTTCCTCTCTTTCTTTTCTTTTCTTTTCTTATTTATCTATCTATCTATCTATCTATCTATCTATCTATCTATCTATCTATCTATCTATCTATCTATCTATCTATCTATCTATCTATCTATCTATCTATCTATCTATCTATCTATCTATCTATCTATCTATCTATCTATCTGTCTGTCTATCTGTCTGTCTGTCTGTCTGTCTTGCGACATCTGTCGCAATCTGCCTGTTTTTCTCTCTCTGTGTCCGTTGATCTTTCCTTCTCTGTCTATCTGTCTGTCTGCCTATGTGCTTGTCTCACTCTCTCCCCTGCACATGTTGGATTAACTGATAATCTTTGAGCATGAAGCTCTTGTTGCCCCTGAGGGTTGAAAGCAGCAGTAAAGCAGATTTTCTATTGTTTGAATGTAATTTGCTTGTTTTTGCTCTTGTAAACACACTTCTTTTTTTTTTTTCAGCTGAGTGATATTCTTCTTCCTCATCACCCCTGTTTCTCAGTTAGCACAGGTATATATTTCTTAGATGAACAGAAGCATGGGGGGAAAGTTGATTACATAAGCAGTTTAAAAGACATTTGTGATTGTGTAAAAAAAAAAAAAAAGAAGAAACTTCAGTGCAGTGCTTAAGCAGCTATAGAGATGTTTATTTGTCAGTCCAGAAAGGAGTCTCTGCACCTTCAGGACTGAAGAGTTTACTGTATTTGTGTTTTACTAACTGCTGTGTGACATAAGGAACAGCAGAAACTTGTTTCAACAGCATTCTATAACATTAAATGTAACTACAAATGGACACAAATATGACACAAATAATTGTAATAAATTACAATTTCAAATTCTTGGTCAATTGTTGTTATATATATAGAACAAAACACCTTGCTGTTATAGTAAAATATTACCTTATTATAATACCTTTTTAGAGTTACTTGGTTTGTGGTATTGTTGAACAACCAGGATGTTAAATAACTGATCAGTCATTTACACATAATCTCTTAGTGGCTTTGTCCAACAATTTGGTTTTACTTTGAGAAGTTTATATGGATCACTATGTGCTTTTCACAAACGACAAGTAAATGAGGGTCACATGTCTACTTACAGTGTTATGCTGTGCATAAACTTTTTTGGACACTCATTGCAGAACAGCCCCACTTTGCCTCCTGGCACCTTCTCCTCCCCCCCTGGCATCCCACACTTCCCCATGTTTTATTAGATTGCCTGTGAGCTTGGAATTTGTTGTTCTAATTTGTATTGTATATTAATCTTTTGTGCAAATGGCTCCATAGAGGACATTTCTTCCTGATAAAGGTTTGGAAATGTTCTTTTATTCCTGTGAAATTTACTTTTGCTTCTAGGTTAGAATTTTTAGATTGTAAATATTGTGCACTTTAGGGCATTGTTTATTCAAATTATTGATCATATATATTGGTATTGTGAGATACAAAAAAAAAGAATCAGTTTTCTCCTTTTACTCCTTTCATATTAAATCAAAAAGAAATAAATGCATTAAATTGAATGTATTTTCTCTATATGAATGTGTTTATAAACTGTACATTTGGCTTCTGCTGTCTTATATTATAGCAGAAAAGTAAGACAGCGTTTAAACATGACCCAAATTTTACAACAAGCTTTTTCTAGATAAAGGTTTTATTTTGACTCCGCCCCCTCACTTTCTGAGTAGTGAGAGTGTAAGCGGAGCGAACAGGGCAGAGGGTGTGACAGGCTGAATAATGACTTTATTTCAATTTACGTTGCTGTGTTAAAAGCCTGTCGGATTAAACGTGTGCATGGAGCAGTGTGTGTGAGTGTGTGTGTTCATTCTCTGAGGGACATGACAAGGCCGTGATGAGAACTGAAAGCCGATGCGAGGGTATCGTAACAGGTTTGGACGTGTGGTATAATCATGTTCATGGGTCTTAGCATTGACAATGATGTTAAAACCCTGAGACGTCAGGGCGATGCTGAGCGAATCATCCACAAGAACCTTTTTCTCAGTCTGTTATTTTGTTTACAGTTTCATCCCATTTCTCACATTGGTCCTTTTAAACATCAAAACTAAAAACTCAAAAGTCTTAATCGAGGTGTCTGAGCTTTGACCTTCACATCCATGACAACTGTTATATACAGAAATTAAAATTTCTAGAGCTAGTACTAGTGCATTAATATAGACCTGTGCTAATGTCAGAACTGTTGTTATAGTACATTAATCAACATCTACTGGCCAATCACAATCCAGGATTCAGAAGCAGTGGTGTAATTGTTTAAAATTAATGCTTAAGGGTTTGCTAGATAATGGGGCATTTTTAGTTTTGATTTAAAGCCATTTCTAATTGGGAGCAAAGCTTTTTGGTACAGTGGACATTGTCACTAAGCAGCTTTAAAGAAATAGATTTATTCAATAAAACATTTTTGACTAAGGTTATGACCGAACGTTTTGGAATATGGTAGATCCAGAGCAACTTACAGAAATGCTTTAAAGTCTCCTTCAATAAAAACATTTTTTTAATATTGATTCATTCGGGCACAGATTAACAATACCATTAGTCTTAAACTCTATTGGGAGATAAATATTTTGTCATATATACTGTTTAAATACTGCTGTAGACTCATCTTGGTACAAGAACAGAGAGGGGTCTTGAAGCATGAACCTGTTACAGGAAGCCAGTGACAGAAATGTAGCTTGAAAACAAGTCATGCAACATTCTGGGTCATTTGCAGAGGTCAAATGTCAATCTGAGGCGGACCTGCCAGGAGCAAGTTGCAGAAGTCCAGTCTTGAGAAGAAAAAGGACTAAACAAGCACACAAGAGGCCTGTCTGGAAAGAAATGGCCAAGTTATCCTATGTTGTAAAGAATAAATTGACATAAATAAGCATATTAGATTAACAATGTTTGAAGGAAAGCCCAGTAATTTTGTATGGTTACCCCAAGGTTGCGTTCAGTGACAAAGGTGAGATCATAAGATCTTGACATAGAAAAAAATCACCTGGGATTAACAGCAGTTCAGTTTTGCTGGGATTATGTCTCATCTGATGAGTTGTCACTCAAAGACTCAACAAAGTTTTATAACTTTTATAAGCTTGAAGAAAGAAAGAAAGAAAGAAAGAAAGAAAGAAAGAAAGAAAGACATTGTGTACAGAAAGAAAAGAAAGACTAAAGATGAGGCGTTGCAGACAGAGTCGTTGATAGGTAGAGTGTCTGAGCATGTGCTTGGAAAAAGAAAGAAAAAAAACGAAAGGGCTTTGTTACATTAAGCATTAAAGACGCAAGTGTTATAAGTGTCTCAAGTGTGATAGAAGAACGATGTAAATAAAAGTATGTCTGAAGAAATAAACAAGGAACAGAAGTGAAAGAAAATGGAGAGACGAATAGAGAGTTGTTTGAGACAGAAAATGTTAAATGTCCGGATGTATTTTGGAAGCTCTAGAAATGTGTATATTTAGTAACAGTCAGAAGAATCAAAAGTTTATAAAGAAGAACAGAAAGAACAGAAAGTTTGCTCTGTGGAGCTACATAATTAAATCATTAATCCCTAATGAGCATCTCACCATCTTCACCCAAATGGTGACGATGATGAGATGACATGAGGAAAAAACCTTGAGAGGAACCTGACTCAGAAGGGAACCTCATCCTCATCTTGGTTCAAAGTGTGTAAGTTGTGAGTTGGTGAGGGATTTGTGCATCAGCGCTGCTACCTAAAACAATTTGATATATTTTTCTGCTGTTTTTCTCCTCGCTGCTGTGGATCTGTCATATAAACACGTTCTTCGCTGCTGTTGAGAACTGAAGAATAAACACACGGAGAGGTTGAGACAGATCTGTTTCTCCAGTATCTCATTTCTGAAGCCATAGCAGGCCATTTCAATTTCAGCACAGTGCCGATGACTTCACTGGTCACCGCAGTGCCAAACGGCTCCCTGTCGTTGTTTTTCTTATTTCATTTCACTAAGCCTCGAGAGTGTGAGGTCCAACAGATATCTCCTCTAAGTCCTTCGCCCTTCCACAAGGCCCAGATGCTCTCTGTCACGATAAAGCATAGGAAAAAATTGAATTTTTACGAGCAACCAAAAAAAAAAGATAATGCAGTTTGAAGTAATCTTCTGTCACACGCTGAACAGTGTCAATAAACAGCAATGTTTAGAATAAAATGCTCCCGCTTTTATCTGGGACAAAAATCCATAACGTCTTTCTGTCGAGCGGCGGCGCAGAGCCACTTTTATGCTGGGAGATTTTCACACACAAAAAGCCAAGACCCTTTCTGACGAGTCGAGATGCATCATCTTAAGAGTAATGTTTACTTTGGAGATGTTTTTCCCCGGAAGATATAAAGGCAGGTGTGTAATAGGAAACGATCAGGATGTGTGATCTCACAGAGAACTTTATCATTACAACTGTAATCTGAGGAAGGAGACACATTTATTTTGTTTGTTTGTTTGTTTACATATGGGTTTATCTGTTTTATTTATTTATTTATGTTTTAATCCATCCATCTGTTTATTTAATTATATATTTTAGTACGGTATACATTTTTTTCTGTTTATTCATTTATCTGTTTGTTTATTTACCCAGCTGTCTATTTATTTATTTAGTGCATTTATATAGTGTTTTCCTTCTAACATTGTTACTCTAACATGCTTATGTTAATTTCTTCTTTACAACACGGTAGAACTTGGCCATTTCTGTCTAGCGCAATCTCTAACCAGCCAAACAAAGGCCTTGAAAATGCCGGCATGTTTAGCGGCATGATAGGAGGTTTATGAGTGCCCAAGTTGCAGTCTGATTGGTTAAAGCAACAGCTTCAAGCATCATAGAGTTAATGCTAAAAGTCTGGCGGTGCTGACTCTACTGGCCTTTTGCCAGATACCTTTGACCCCGGCATCACAAAATATGACGACTGAAATGTGTTTGGATAGAAACTCCAATCGAGAGAAACACTATGAAATGAAGAGAACTGACTATTAGGAATAATATACTGTATATTCATGGACAAAATATTTATTAAAATGTCAATGATTCTGATTGAGTTTAGACCAGCAGAAAAAAATCTTGATACCTCTTAATGACAGCTAAAATAATGATCAATAGTATGTACTGAATAGCTTTTGAGAAAAAAAACAACAAAAAGGACACATTCCGTCATTGGTTTGTTTTTGTTGAAGACCTCATTTTTTTTGTGATAGTATTTAGTGTCTCTTTTACAGTGGATCCAGTGCAGAAAAACTTTTTGTGGGAATCTCTGAAAATCCGCTGTCTTAAAGATGGTTCATGAATCAGCTTTATCTCATTCTGGAGATTCTACAAAACGGTGTTCCCAGAAGGCCGGTGTTCTCTTCACTTGTATATAAGTTATTAACTTCTCATTATAAGCAGACAAACATATCCATAATAGTTTGGGTTTACTCTTATTAAATAAAAATCACTGACCCATGATTCCCACAGTCTACATTGTATATACGGACTTTAGAAACTCTGAAAATGTTAATCACTCATGGTTTTATTTCAGATTTTTTTTTTTTTTTTTTTTATAGGCTGTCAAATCACCTTTCCAAATAAAATGTAAATCATTGGAGATTAGCTGAGCTATCACACTGTGGTTCGAGGGCAGAAATGGTGAAAATGATCCCAATTAGCCCAATTATTTCCTTCTGTTAATTCATCTAAGAAAAAAAACCCTCAGTATATTAGATTTTATATTCTATCAAAAAATAATTTTTTCTTCAGAAAAATGTGTTCATGCGTTCTTTAGAAAGATATTTATGTAGGTAGGGGTTATTTGTTCTGAGTTAAGCATTTTCTTCCAAGTGCAACCTGTTGCAGTTCGACAAAATATATTATTTGAATGCATTGTATATATTTATTGAACTTTCACACATTCTGCATTCTTTGTATTCTTTCCACTGCCTAAAACATATTATATTATGTATTTTTTTTTATTAATTGCCCTTGTGTAAGATTGTGTGTCTGTGTAATTGGGGTCCTGCAGTAAACTGGTCAGAAGGCCAATATAAAGTTTTTTAGAAAGAACAAGAAATTGCCTTTGTCAAACTACATAATGAATACATTAAGCCCTAATGAGCTTGTCAGAGGTGACGATGATGAGACGACATGAGGAAGAAACCTTGAGAGGAACCCGACTCAGAGGAGAACTCTATCCTCATTTGCATTCTTCAAGGTTTTAAATATTTAAAGTGTGTAAGTTGTGAGTTGATGACTGATTTGTGCCTCAGTTTTGCTACCTGAAACGATCTTATGTTGACTTTATAAAAAAGGAAATTGGATACTTGACTTTTGCAACCATATGTGGTTCTTCCCCAAACAATTACCACAAGATTGGAGGCACACAGTTGTACAGGATGTCTTTGGATGTGGTTGCGTTAAATCATCTCTTCACTTGAACTAGGAGACCCGAACCTGTTCCAGCACGACACTGCATCTGTGCACATAATGAGTGCCACGAGGGTACGATTTAAATTTTTGGAGTTGATCTTGTGTGGCCTGCTTTATAGATCTTAACTCAACACTATTAGGATAAATTGAAAAACTGATCTAAGCATACTTCAGGCCTTCTCACCCTACATCACTTTTTGATTTTTACTAATGCCCTTGAGGATGGAAGCACAAATCTCCACAAGCACACTCCAAAATCGAGTGGAACATCTTCTCAGAATATTGGAGGTTATTATAACAGTAAATGTGGACTAAATATGGTATGGTCAATTAATCAATAAATAAGAATTTACAAAAGTCATGGTTTCTCAGTTTGTGCCTTGAAGAAAGTGTTGTATATATAGTGTTGTAGAATTTCCCTTTTCAAGCAGAACCCCTTTATAAAGGTACACACCTGCACTGTACCTTTTCAATGACCCCCCAAAAAACAAGTGTACAAGCTGATTTGTAGAAACAAACCTCTGACCAGTGGGCCTGATATTTTTCAGCAACAGCTATGCCCCTTTCCCCTGATATATACAGGATAACAAGGAAAGGATTGCATGAAGGAGTTATGTGAACACTATGCTAATCCTTTTCATTGATATTCCAGTTTTTTTTATATTTATGACATACAGTTATTAAACCTCATACTGTATTTCAGTCACTGTATTTCATTGAATCCTACTATAAAACTCCTTCACATCTGAGCTTATGTATTATTATTATTACCACCCGACCTTTCATCTGAAATATGATTGGCCAAATTATTGGCCTATCTTTTACAAAAACAGCCTTCTTTCACCTTATAAATATTGCTAAGATAAGAAACATGTTGTCTATATCTGATGCAGAGAAGCTCGTCCATGCAATCATGACCTCCAGACTGGACTATTGTAATGCATTACTAGGTGGTTGTCCTGCGTCATTAATAAACAAGCTACAGTTAGTTCAGAATGCGGCAGCCAGTGTTCTCACAAGGTCGAGAGAATATCACCATATAACCCCAATCTTATCATCCCTACACTGGCTACCTGTTGAGTTTTGAATCGACTACAAACTACTGCTACTTACCTACAAAACACTAAATGGTTTGGCTCCCATGTATCTTTCCAGTCTTTTAACACGTTACAGTCCTTGAGATCTCAAAACCCGGGACTTGTAGTAGTTCCTAGAATAGTAAAGTCCCCTAAGGTGGTAGATCATGCTCACATTTAGCTTCTAAACTTTGGAACAGTCTTCCTGACAGTGTTCGGGGTTTAAACACACTCTCCCAGTTTAAGTGCAGATTAAAAACTTATCTTTTAAGCAAATCCTACACATAACACACATCACATCATAACCTTGTGCTCCATTACATCTGATCACATTATCAACTTGTGCATGTTAATATCATGAACAGCAGCTATGCTAATTCCTCTCCACTGCTTCTCTTTCTCTACCCATCCCGAAGCATCCTGAGGTTGCTCCAGCCCCAGTCACGTCCCACCTCATGAAGATTTTGGACCTTTGAAGAAGTAGATGCCGTCCCTGCAAACATCCTGAACTATCTAGAGACGTACCAGTTGCCATTTGGATCCCACTTCATGTGGAGTTTGGACATTGGACCTCTTTGAGTGTTTAAAGGCTCTGGTATGGAGAATCTGGTGTTGGATCTGTGATGATCACAAATGTTGAGCTATTTTATGAGTTGCTCAGTAGCTCCTAGTTTTATAACCACAAATGACTGTAAAGGACTGTAGAAAGATCATTACTCATAATCTTACACTCCAGTGCTCATGTTAGTTCTAACTCTCCAGTGTTCTGTATTGTTGAAAGATTTATGATCACACTCTTGATGTCACCCAAATGAGGATGGTTCCCCTTTTGAGTCAGGTTCCTCTCAAGGTTTCTTCTTCATAACATCTAAGGGAGTTTTTCCTCGCCACAGTCGCCATGGCTGCTCATCAGGGATAAATGCACACCATTCACCTTGACTGTTAAAATTCTGTAAAGCTGCTTTGAGACAATGTCTGTTGTGAAAAACGCTAAAGAAATAATATTGACTTGACTTGACTATCTGTAACATGATTGGCCATCTCACAGCTCCTAATGCTCTTAATGAGTATAGTCAAGGATTATCATCTGCACTGCATATCACTTATGTTAAATAAAACAGTTTATGGAAAAAAGGATGCAATGAGTAGATCCTACAGAGAGACAAAAATTGAAATCAAATCTTAACCGTTTTGTAAAGCACTGTAGAGATTTTAAAACAGTGGAGCACCGAATCCTCCTTCTCTTCTTCTTCTTTAACTTAAAATACGAGCAAGCGCAAACAAACCACCTAAACAATACGATATACAATACGGTATATATATATATATATATATATATATATATATATATATATATATATATATACACATATCAATTACACTAAACGCCTTGGTGTGTGTACTTCAGCGTCTCAGACACACACCGGTTACACCACACACACACACACACACACACACACACACACACACACACACACACACACACACACACACACACACACACACACTGCAGCCAGGCGATAATGGCATGGCATTGTTCTCCACCATCTGGAGCACTGATAAGGCTCGTCTGTGCGTACTCGATAATCAGCGTCGGCGGAGGAAAAAGCCGGTGTTAAACATTTCCTCAACCCGTGAAAAAGGTTCCATTAAGTCCACTGACCCCAATTGAATATTAATGAGCTAATTAACAGATTTATTGTTCTATTTAATTTCTGGAGGGGACTATTATATCTTTTTTTTTTCTTCAAGTGCGATTATTTTTTTCTAATTATTTTTTGCACTTTGTATAATTGAATCTTTGTAGCTGCAAGCATCCTTGGCAAACAAGAAAAAGAATTTCGCTTGTGCTTTTTTTTTTCCCTCTCTTCTCTTGTGGTCCTTTTTCCCATAACAACAAAAGTGTGTATTTTCTATGGCAGTGTGTTTGTAATTGGGGTGGTTTTTTTTTTTTTGGTTCCATCCATCGTTATGAGTTCAGACATGCACATTTTTTTAAGGCCTCTGATTTCCATCACATACACACACACACACACACACACACACACACACACACACACACACACACACACACACACACACACACACACACACAAACACACACACACACAAACACACACACACACAGAGGGCGAGGTGTTGGATTACAAAACAGTAATCAGCGAGGTTACAGTCGGCTGCGTCACTGCAAGGGCCTGCGCAGGCTTTAAATGAGTAGTGACAGCTGCAGCTGATAGATAGCATAATCACCTGATGAAGAGGACACAATGGAGCAGAACTCTCAATGGGCAGCGTGAATGTGAGTGCTGCGAGCCCTGGAGAAGCCGCGATGCTCAGAAAGGTTACCTTGAAAAGGAATAAACACAATTAGGAAAAGGGAAAAGATAAACAGCAGCGATGCAGGACGCTCTTTCGAAAATCTGCACTCACGTTGCCAGCGTTGAAGTGCCTGAGTCACAAGTGTACGATTATTACACTGACACATTTTATGCTAGATGCTGCTTTTAGCCTGGAAGAAAAGCACTTACAATAATTCTGATGGTTTTGATGTGTTGATAAATGACCAAAGATTTAACTTCTTTCATCCTCTCATATTTTACATAATATTAATGAATCAGTTTTTGATCCACACTTGACCAGGAGCTATTCTCATAATCAGTAGATTTAGATCGGACACCTGCATGAGAGATTAAATAAAGAATCGCTGAGCGATGCAACGATAACCTCGCCGTAAGTGCAATATAATTATTATTGCATTATTATTTTTTTCCCGCTTCCTCCCTGCACCTTTTCCTAATTCTATTTATGTCCGGAATCCAATTCCTCCCGAAAAGAATCATCCGTTTCCACTCCACCGATATCACGCAGAATAATGAACTCATTTTGCTGTTGTATGGAAATTGGGTCTCATTACAATAATTTCGCCTGATACACAAGCCACTCGATATTAAGAGCAAGGCCCTACAGTCATACAGTGGGTTATTATGCTATACATCACAAACTGCATTAGGCTTATAAAACCTGTCAGCGGAAAAGGTTGGAAAAGTTTCGGCGCCCACAGCCACACGGGTTCATATATCTCCCACCGAGAGGAGCCCACAATGCATCAGGGCTGTTCTGCTGCATACAGAAAGCAATTTCCTGCAGGGTTGTATGTGTTCTAAAGTTTTGTTGTTTTGGTTTGTTTAGTCTATCTGACATATTTTTGGACGTGAAATTAAAAATTCGTCGGTGTTCAGACTTATTATTGCATGATTAAAAAACCTTCAGAATGAAATGAAATATAGAAATGTCTAGACAACTTTGTAAAAAAAACCCTCTACATTATTGCATCATATAAAAAACTCATCTGTCCAACTCTATTGCTGTGTATTCTGCACTTAACAGCACATTTCCAGGATTTTTTTTTTGTGTGTGTGGGGGGGTATTTTTTTGGCTTCAACTCCGCATGAGTGGCGTTCATTATTCACATGAGCTCAACGGCGCTGTGCACGTGCATGCAACTCAGAGCTTGAAAACAGATGCCAGGCTTCAATGGGGAACTGTAATGTGGCATTATTTTAATTGCTTCATTTCCATGGAGCAAGCTGCTGGCTTCTTGACAGTTTGTCAGAGTTCTGAGTAAAAGAAGGAAGGAGGGAGGTTTTGGAAAGAGCGATGCATCTGCTAGTCGTGCGAGATCCCATGAAGGAGGTGTCAATAGATGCGGTGGTAATTGCCCCGGCGTGCAGGAGGAGCACGTATTTAGCGTGTCAAAGAGGGACTACTGAAGCCTGAGCTGGGTTTAGCAGGGGTTTTTGGAGACAAAGCAACAAAAGTGGTGTAATTGTTATGGCGAGCTTTGTGTCAGCGGGGACGCACGACGCTGAAAGCGACACTTTTTTCTTCAACAAAACAGGATTCAACAATCAGCACACACCTGCGTTGGAAAGGTGATCTTTAGGAACAATCAGTTGCAGGCTGTTTTTTGGTTTGGGTCGCCATGTTTAGTTTTAACCCCCAACATGGTGAGATCTCTCTAGTAATTATACAGTCATTCGTTCATTTTCAGTACCGTGCTTTATCAAGAGCATAACAGCTCTTGTGGGGTGAGACGCCAGGTCATTTTAGAACACCATGTAGACTTTCACACCCAGGGGCAAAGAGTCACCTACTGGCATGATTTTAGCCAATGTAAACCTTAATACTTGATGAACTTTTTACCTCCTTTTTATGGTCCATTGTCACGACTATGCTAAATCATTACACATCCTATCAGCCACTACATCAGGTCACCTGATCATTGCACTTGTTACATATACTTCAGCTAATGAGAAGTTTTCACTGCACTCACTGTATTGTGAGTTTGTATACTCCTGTATTTAAGTTGATCTTCTTCCTGTTTCTGGATATTTTGTGTATTGCTTCTTGTGTATATATTTCTCTGTGATGCTGTACATGACAGCCATAATATCTGACATTATATAATGACATTTAGTATACTGAAAACTATGCTATGTATGCCTGAGGCAGTGTAATGATCTGCTGGTAGTTGATTTTTCTAAATTATAAAGCTATCTGTATCTGTTTCCCTCTAGTTTACCCTTAAATCCACACTGTCAATTTGTTATATAATAACTTATTTGTTATTTAAACTAGTCTATAAGAATGTACCGATCTTGGGCATTTACATGTACATTTACATTTGCGGCATTTAGCAGACGCCCTTGTCCAGAGCGACGTAAAAAAGTGCTTTTAGTCTCTAGCAATGAATAAATCTACACTGGTACGCAAGATTAATAAATCAGCCTTTTTTCCATTTGGATATTTAGTATTATTTTCATGACAAGAAGCATAAAGGATAGATATTATGCCTTATGAATCATAGTTATTATATACATTTATCGTTATAAATTGTATAATTTTATCCCAGATGAAAAATGACCAACATGAAACAATCGTTGTGATTTCTTTCCTCGTGGCTCCTAAAAGGTGGTCCTATGTCATACTGTGAGAAAGGCAATAGATGGTCATTGATTTCAAAGAAAATCTTTTTAAACTGTTCATGAAAATGCAACATGAAATTAACTACTGATCAATGTGTCACAGTGCTAAAAATTCAAAGGCCATAGAAACAAAAAAATAATAAATCACAGGATGTGGGATTCCAAAATCCTGTGGTTTTGTAGTAGCAGTGGTTGTCTCTGTGAAGGCAGTGCTGAGCCTAACATTGCAACAGTTATCACAAATATTCAGATTGACTGTACATAGGGCTACCTCAAACTCCCACTGCAAAATTGGCATCCCAAGTTGGACACTTTCCCTAGCCATGAATGGGTTCATATTCTCCTCCTCAGCCACCTCCTCCTATTCTTTTTTTTGGTACACATAAAAACCACAATTGCCAAAGCATGATTCATCTTACTTTGTTTATCACATGTAGATGACATTCTATGATTGTTTCTCTTCATAGAGTTCAGGGGTTAAACAGGGACAGCACTTACTCCAAAATACGAAATGACATCTATCTATCTATCTATCTATCTATCTATCTATCTATCTATCTATCTATCTATCTATCTATCTATCTATCTATCTATCTATCTATCTATCTATCTATCTATCCATCCATCCATCCATCCATCCATCCATCCATCCATCCATCCATCCATCCATCCATCCATCAACCCATCCATCCATTAATTAATCCATCCATTAATTAATTAATTATTTATTTTACTGTTTGATTTTGATGATTGGTGTCCTGTTGAGCTCTGAACAGCAAGTCCACCACTTTAAGTAACAAAAGTTACGTGAAGACCTTTGACCTTTCAGTGTTATAACATGTAAAAGCTGTGCTCTGTTCCTAAATAGTTACACATTTTGCTTTTTTTTGCTCACCATGTCCCCTTCTGCCTTCTGTCCATTTCCATAAGTTGATAAGCCTCAATGAAGACTTGTGCTCAATGAATCGGACATAAATTATACATCCCTAACATTTTCCGTTCCACTGTATTAAATTCCATAAATCTGGCTTGAGTCTCGTCAGTGAGCGTCCGGTTGCTATCTCCGAGATGAAGTCACTGGAAATTGATGCGGAGGAGAAGGAGTAGATCTTTCTTCTTTTGAACATCATTTCAACACAGGCACATGTGAATAATATGAAAGTGTTATTAAAAATGCCATTCGGGGGATTGGCGTGTTCACACACGTAGGTTCGGGGTCTAAATCTTTCAGTTCGAGACCTGTACGAGATGAACGAAGAGCTCATTTCTCATAATGAACCTAAAATGGAACATATCATTACACAATGATTTTATTTGAAAGCAATCACAGAGTAATTTGCATTAGATTATGAATTCGGTTGGTGACCACACTGGGTGTCTAATGAGAACTGTATTCATCTGCAGGAAGGACAGACTTGTCCATGCAGCTCTTTATTAGCATTCCTTTTTTTTTGTTGCCCTTTTCCAATTTTTTTGCCAATTTTTTGCAGTTTTAGGATTGAAGCCTGTACAAAGAGATTTAAAATGTCAGATATTTAGGTGTGTGCAGTTAAGACGGCAAAAAGAAGGAGATGAGCTTTTCCTCCATCAGTCATGCTCTCTCCTCAGCACATGCCCAACATCGTGCGGATCGGGCCAGCGTTGCTGCTCGGGCCTCTATTGAATTGAATGGTCCACAGATTAC
Source organism: Silurus aristotelis (assembly GCF_946808225.1). Taxonomy (NCBI): domain Eukaryota; kingdom Metazoa; phylum Chordata; class Actinopteri; order Siluriformes; family Siluridae; genus Silurus; species Silurus aristotelis. The sequence continues at coordinate 11,124,545 of NC_139586.1, forward strand.
TCCATTATTTCTCTATAGCAGCACTGCACAGTAGACTAAAGGCCCATTATCTGAGTGACTGAGACCATCGGAACTTATTACATGTGTGACCTTTAAAAGCCTTTTCGCTGTGATGGATCTCAGGTGAGAATTTACTGGAATCAATTTTTTATCTTGTGGCACAGGGGAGGGCTCAAAAAAAAAAAAAATAAAAAAAAAAATGAAACGAGCCGGCGAATGGCCCTGGTCCTGAGTGGAACATTCACTTAGAAAAAGAATTCAGCATGCCAGCTTGACATGGCTAGGATTTATAAAATACCTCAAATTGCCTCTTCTCAGTAAGAAATTAAAGAACCTTTGAATCAGTGAAGTTTCCCGAGCACTGTGTTTAATCAAGCTGGAAATACAAAGACGACGCTCGTTCCCTAAAGGTTCACATCAAAAGGTGCATCTCGCTTTGAATCGGTATAAAACGCAGATGGCAGCCTGCCGCTGTTAATTAATCATATATGAAGCGCGTTGTACCTGCTTGTGGAAAGTGTGTCATATCTGCAGAGATCTTGTTTGGATTTTAGGCTACGTTAACATTCTCTATTTGAAAATACTTAAAAGAAAAAACAACAGGAAAGGGTTTTGTGCTTCTGAAGGACCAGATTAGTTGAACCTACTGTAAACTAATTTAAGTTTACAGTAGGTTTACTAGTCGGCGCTATACTGGTTTTTTGTCTGCACTGTTTGCACTAGGTTGCACTCTATGCACTTTATGTAGCTTGTATTGTGTTGTAGCTTTATGTTGTCTCGTGTAGCACCAGGGTTCCGGAGGAACGTTTGTCTCGTTTTTACTGTGTACTGTGTACCACTGTGTATAGTAGAAATGACAATAAAAGCCTCTTCACTTGACTTGACTTGACCAAGTAGTGATTCCTATACACTTGCTGTTGCATAGCATGTAGCTTCCTGTTTCGGCTACCTTTTCCTGTTCTTTTCCCTGGCCTTCATTTCAGACATCTTCATTTGCAAACTGATCTTGTTTTCTGCTGATGTTCAATTCATGCTAATGTTGATGTTTATACTGTACACTTTTGAATCCAGCTTTGTTTTCAGGGCCTAAAATAAAAGAATGTCATGCTTGTGAGTTGAGATCACTCGGCTTTAGAATACGACATAGTTTGATTTAGTTTGATTTAGACACTGCAGCCAAAGTCAGCAGATGAGAACTGACAAGACAGCTATAAAAATGTTAGAGACGATGAAGAAATGTAGCAAGAAAAACTCTTTCTTAATACCCAGAGCTCACTGTAAGAAACATTCACCAGCTGCTTTATGATGTGAGCAACATTATACGTAGTAAATGTCCTTGAATTTTATTCTGTACATATTCATACAATATACATTACATTATATATATATACAGTGTATTTTATAGACGTCTTCAGAAAGCAGGTATATGAAACCTAGTAATAATATTGGATCTGCTGATCTGAAGAGGGCACAAGTAGTACAATGAGAAAAAGTCTAAGGAAAGAGTGGATGTGAGATTGTGATGTAAACCCTGTCGGAGATAGCATTGCTGCACTTTCTTGAGTCAGAAACCTACAACCACTGATGTTCATTCAGAAAGTCCCTCTGAGATCTTTCCATTTTCATCGTTTCTCACTTAATAAATGCTGTGCTTCTAGTAAATTCATCACGCTCTGAAATCAATCTGCTCACTGTACAGTTCTGTGGAAATGATGATTTCTGGTATAGATGGGCATCACTGATGTTCTGGAAAGCTCTATTAAATGAAATCTAGAACATCCATTCAGTTGATGAACACAGAACAATCAGGTCAGCAGCAGCTCTAAAGGATTGATGTGACATGAGAAGCTGAAGAAAGAGGTGAAATTTGGGAATTTTTGCGTTTTTTGGAAGACTTCAAAGCAGCCATGTGCAACTAAAGGCCTTTTACTGCTCAGTTCTCAGCAGCTATTAATGCATCTGCTGTAGTCAAGGTAACTACTGTAAATATGTTTAATTTGGATTATGAGTAACTGCTTCTATTCTGGATAGGTGATCTGTCATCTCAGGTGTGGCTCTGTTCCTCCGCAAGTCATCATTTTCTCAAAAAATCCTCTCTCTTCCTTCAAATTCGATAAATGTGATTTACTGACCCCTGTGATTTACTGAACCACTTTTCTGATGTGCTTTTAAAAGTAAACCAATGTGGAAGTGAAGCTAATCTTTACTGAAACAGGTTCTAGTGTACACTTTTCTGCTCTCCTGCTCCATCTTCTTCTCCATCTTCTGCTTCTTCATCTTTTAAATCATCTTTTGAAACATCAAAAACTTTGGGTGTGATGGAGCTGTCAGAGAGATGGAGCTGTGCTGTGGGAGTGATGGAGATGTCAGAGCGATGAAGCTGTCAGAATGATGGAGCTGTCAGAGTGATGGAGCTGTCGAAGTATTGGAACTGTGCTGTGGAAGTGTTGGAGATGTCAGAGTGATGGAGCTGTCAGTGTGATGGAGCTGTTGGACTGATGGAGCTGTCAGAGTGACGGAGCTGTTGATGTGATGGAGCAGTCGGAGTCATGGAGCTGTCTGTGTGATGGAGCTGTCAGACTGATGGAGCTGTCAGAGTAATAGAGCGGTTGGTTTGATAGAGATATAAGAATGATTAAGCTGTCTGTGTGATGGAGCTGTCAAACTGATGGAGCTGTCGGAGTGATGGAGCTGTCAGAGTAATGGAGCTGTCTGTGTGATGGAGCTGTTGGACTGATGGAACTGTAGGACTGATGGAGCTGTCAGAGTGATGGAGATGTCAGAGGATGGAGATGTCAGAGGATCGGGCTGTCAGAGTGATGGAGCTGTCGAAGTGATGAAGCTGTAGGAGTGATGGAGCTGTCGAAGTGATGAAGCTGTCAGAGTGATAGAGCTGTTGGTGTGATGGAGCTGTCGGGCTGATGGAGCTGTCCGTAAAATGGAGCTGTCTGTGTGGTGGAGCTGTCAGAGAGATGGAGCTGTCACAGTAATGGAGCTGTCTGTGTGATGGAGCTGTTGGACTGATGGAGCTGTCAGAATAATGGAGCTGTCTGTGTGGTGGAGCTGTCAATGTGATGGAGCTGTCAGAGTGATGGAGCTGTCAGAGTGATGGAGTACATCGCTTAAGTATTAGTAAAATGAATCCTGATTCAAAGGCATGTACTTGTCTGAAAAGCAAACATGCAATTATACGGCAACTTTATAACAGTTTTGAAAGCTAGCTCCATGACCAGGGAACAGAGTTATGTTCTAGATTCGGGGTCACAATCTGAGGAACTTATGGCCCATCAGTAAACGTGATGTCTGATTCGGAAACCAGGAGCAGGTGGTGCTTTGACGTCACAGATGTGCATTTTTTACCGCATAGCGTATTATAGGATAAGGAGGTGTAATGTCTCGAAAGAGGCCTTCCTTTCAGAGCGGAGCTCACGTTACACTCAGGATTCTATCAGTAGTTACAGCAGGAGAGGACTGCATCAGCCTGGAGAGAAACTCAATCAGCAGTAATATATACACTGCACCCCGAATCCACTTTCTATAGCCAACAAGGTGATTTTCTCTCTCTCTCTCTCTCTCTCTCTCTCTCTCTCTCTCTCTCTCTCTCTCTCTCTCTCTCTCTCTCTCTCTCTCTCTCTCTCTCTCTCTTTGTGCTTTCTTTATGAGAAAGAGAAAATTGCACATCTAATGAAATCCAATTTTATATTTCATTCGGAGGAGCACAATAAACAAAAAAAAACAAGCAGTAAATAAGCTTTTCAAAAAGCTGATTACTAAAGCAATTTATTGCCGAGTACAGGGCCGTGGCAGAGCATCGGATGGGGCTGGAGATCATACAGAGGGGGCTGGGGGTTTGGGGGGGGGCTTCTAAATCTTTTCTCTCTTTTCTCTCTCCCTAGGCTTTTTGGCTGCTGTATCATTATTGCCTTGTGTGTGTGTTGGAGAAAAATACAGGCTTTTGTGAGGAGCCAATCTGATCAACTTATTTTAACATAATTCTGCCATCTACAGCTTGGAAAGGATAAAAGCGAGGTTTGCGATTGAGGTCATCCGTGCATCCATTAGGCCGCTTTATGAGGTGAGATTCAAGGCTCCTCCATTACTGTGGCCTTTCCTTCATTGTTCTGATCTCAGACCTTCTCCTTCCCAAGGCTGACTCGAATAATGACATTTTGCAGCCACAATAGAATCAGTGTTTTCACTGTTTTCTTTATTATTCCATTGACGATGTTATAAAAAGAAAATAATTTCACGTAGACCTTGAAGCATGGGAGTAAATTAGACTTGCCCCCTTTGCTGTTTCCCGACTCTCATTATCAATATTATGTTTATTATTGTTATTTTTTTTATTATTATTATCATTATTATTCGAAGCTGATCATCTGAGATCATTTTCAATCATTTGAATGTATTGTTTGCATATCGCATGTACAGTTCCGATGCTGCATTCGTACGCTTGTCATGATCGTGTTTTCCTGGGGTTCGAGGCACTCTTTCGTTCAAAATGGACGACATGTGCTTTTTTTTTTCTTCCCTCCCTCTTCCCGTTTTGAAACTCGACTTTATGATGATGGCGGGGTGGTTTTTCCTGGTCAAAAAAACCCACCATTTTTGTTTGTCATCGGCATTCTAAATAGTGCCCACCGAGCTTGAAAGGCAGGCAGATTGGAAAATGAGGAGGAGGGGAGGCTGCATAATGTTAGTGGAAATAAATTGCACCGGCGAGCGCCATAGGAAAAAAAAAAGTGCAGCGTGCAGATTATTCACAGTTATATAATGTGCAGGCAGAGAAGCAGGCGCTTCTCATTTTGGCCACTTATCCCTCATTGTGGAGAGACTGCATATTTCATCGCTGCTGCAGCGGCTTAGAGGATAGATTTCAAAGCAGCAAATAAAAAAATTGGCTAAACTTCCAAAATTAGCACTTCAAAGTCAAACATGATTTTCCGAGAGGAAAGGAGGTGTGTGACTAGGACAGTGTAAGTGTGTGTGTGTGTGTGTGTGTGTGTGTGTGTGTGTGTGTGTGTGTGTGTGTGTGTGTGTAAATGCGTGTGGTGGAGGCTAATGCACAGAACCACCCTGTGCAGACCTTAAAACCAATTTCTAGGCAAATTGGTTTAATTTAAGAATGAGATCACAGAATGAGCAGAATGCTGTTAGAGCCAGTTTATGCTCCCGCAGGCAGATTTTATTTATTTATTTATTTTTTTCTTTAGCTCTTAAGCAGAACTGCCTTTTTGGATGTCTAGAACATGCACCAATTTTTTTCCCCTTAGCTAAACCTTTTTTAAAGCAGGTAGAATGAATATCTATCGGAATGTAAATGACTGGAAAACGAGTGTCCAGTCTGCTCTATAATTATTGGTTACAAAAGGAAATCTTTGTGTTTAATGAACTACATTTCAGATTAAACAGGAGTGAATCCATTTGTGTCATTTTAAAGCATCAATCCTGCATACATGAAAATTCTGCATTGTGATTGGTCTTAAGGTGTTGATTCATTCTCTATAACACCTGCTGTGACAGTAGTGCAGGTTTGTGCTCGGACTGATACGTTATGGTTTCTATAAAAAACGTCTCATTCACATGCATGGAAGGAATCTCCAGTGTCAGAGGTACGGTTTTGATTTCAGGTTTGATCTGACAACATCAGGACAGTAGAGTTTACACTTTGCGGTTTGTGAATGAACAGAGACTGGTGAGGGAATGAGTGCTTATAGCTGCTGTAGAGTAAGGGACAGCACAGGTGTGTGTGTGTGTGTTTGCATGTGTCTGTAAGTGTGTGTGTGTGTGTACATGTGTGTGCGTGCATGCTTGCAGGAAAGTGAGAGTGTGTGTTTCTGCTAAAGTCTTCTCCTTATTATTTCTTGCAGTAAATGAGTAATCAGTCGTCTCCTGCATGCAGCCTGATTGTGTCTCTCTGTGAATCAGTCCAGGAGGTGTGTGTGTGTGTGTGTGTGTGTGTGTGTGTGTGTGTGTGTGTGTGTGTGTGTAAATCAGTCCAGGAGATGTAATTAAAATGTACTCGTATGTGGTGTAATTGCTGTCTCGCTAATCCTTTATTTGCACACCTGCCTGTGAGTCGGAGTTTTTAATGAATTTCTAATGAATGCACTTTGTACACTTGATTTATTTGTTAGTAAATGATGAGGCTGGACCACTTCCTGCTGGAGGAACAGACGCTCGCTGAATGTCATATCTCGCCCACAGTGCTGCCGCTGCTGTTGCACTCCTGGTAATTTTAGGAAGGGAATTAGACACTGTGTGTGTGTGTGTGTGTGTGTGTGTGTGTGTGTGTGTGTGTGTAAAACCTGTACTGAACAATAAAAGGTAAGTATGCATGTGTTGGCCATCTGCACTTGTAAGATGCAGGATTTGAAAGTTGAATAATGTTGGCTTAATTGTACAATTACAGGTTAAATGTAACATTCAGCTAATTCACTGTGTTTTGTTATGTGTTGATTTGTAGTTAAGCAACGTAAAAATATATTAACTCTACCTCCAATATAACAACCTTACAGAACGGAAGATCTTTCTCAGTACAACAGCAACACTGCGGTAGCTGGTCTGCTCTTCAACACACACACACACACACACACACACACACACACACACACACACACACACACACACACACACACACACACACACACACACACACACACACACACACACACACAATGTTATAAGTGTTGCTGATGTACAAAAAAATTAAGGGATCTTCAAAAATGAATGTTTATATCCGCATGGTGCGTCAATGCTGGAGATGACACAGCGGTGCCAAAACTTTATGCAGGGGGGAACACCAGGGCTTTTAGTCAGTAATTGTACATCTACAGAGTGACTTGTTTGTTAGATTGAGTGGTTGAAGTGATATGGTTTTGCCTGGACTTTACAAAGACAACACAAGCAAACAGCAGCCCAATAAAACTTAAACACGTCGTCTCTCTCCCTTTAAATTCGTTTTTCTTTTTTTTTTCTAACCTTAAGAGCAACTTCCCAAGAAAGGACAAGAAAAAGAAAACTTGGTCTTGAAGATTGTAGTTGCTCATTTTGTTTTAATTATTGCATGTCCTTTTAAGTCTGAAGCAGCTTTGAAAGCTTGGCAAGAAAAAAGACAAGAAAGTTCTGTATGAACAGCATGAGAGCCTCCATTTATCCAAACTATGGAGCCGAGTTTAGCGTTATATTGTGTCCTTTAACTAAAGATCGAACGCCTGTAAATGAAATTTCAATATGCCGAAAGCCCCCGACTGTTTCTCTCGCCATTATGAATGAAACTAATTTCTTTAAACGGCTCAGTATAGCAGCTCTCCTGCGGTTCCTATACACAGAAACAAGAAACACAGATAAACAGATCAAAATAATAATAGTAATGTGATAAAAGCTGGAGTCACTCCACTGTCGTCACACTTGCAGTCCTTTAAATTAACCAGCTTTTGTCTTTTGTATTATTCTGTCAGAAAAATGTGACACTATAATCAATATTATAACCCTTTTGTGATTTTATTGTACAAGTCAATAATCAGTATTGTATGTTGTTTAAATGTCTATTTTGGTAATTTTTCTAAAAATGTTTTATTTATATTATATGAAATTGTATTTTTTGACTTATTAATTATGATCCTTTTCATTATGTATTTATTTTTTAGTTTAGAAATGTATTTATTATTTCACTTTATTTACTCAGTCATTCATTCATTCACTCGTGTTCATTCATTCATTTAAAATTCCATTTTATGTCACGGACTGTACGGTATAAATCTTTTGCGGCATGTCGAACTGCATATGGTTGTGTACATGACAACATTTTTTTTTTATTAAAAATGCAAATAAATAAATCAACACTTTAAACAAACCTTTTTGAAATCTGAGCCAAATCACACTCGGGATCAGACGGAGAGCCGAGCGAAGTGCGACTTCACCCTCAATCTCAGAACTTATAATATATAATATAATAAAAAATAGAAATATGTCAGCACACTGTATCTGCTACATGTCTGATTTCATACATACTTTTGCAGCCTTTTTTTTTTTATAAATTCTCAAAAATGTTGAATCTTTATCTGATTTTTAATCTTGACGCAGTTAAAAAACACTGAAATCCAGCCATGGATCAGCTTCTTTCTCATTAAAGTAAAAAAAAAACAAAAAAAACCAAAAAACAAAACAAGATTGAACATTTAAGAATTGTGTTTTGTTCTTTAATTCACACTAGTAATAAAATTGCATTACAATTTCATAAAATAAATGTTCCAGTTTATATATATATACAGAAAAAAACTGACTGTACATCACCCTCTGTCTTACCTTCCTAACTGTGAACAACAAGGATAAAAAAAAAAAAAAAAGAAACATCACAAAAAATACCCCATACAGGCGATACAGTGCTCAGCGACGCAGGCACGACTGTACATCAGAACTTAGAAATGCTCAGAGTTGAGGAAAAAAAACATTTACACCAGAGTCCTGGAGAACCAAAGAGGACTTCTTATACTGTAAAAAGTATTCCAGGCAAGCAGACAAATGCTCCTCCCTGTGCGTGCGTACATGTGTGTTGTGTATGTGTTGTGTATGTGTTGTGTGTGTGTGTGTGTGTGTGTGTGTGTGTGTGTGTGTGCTGCCTCGGTCAGGTCGACGTTATTGGACCTGTGTCTCGAAGCTGCCGTTGAGCTGGCCCTCCTCATAGTCCATCTGACACAAGATCATGTTGTTTTTAAGGAAAAACTTGTCTCCTACGCAGAACCTACAAAAAAAAAAAACCATCAGAGAGTTTAGGATCGCTTTTTCTGTTTCTGTGCTGAGAGTTTGTGTTGAAAAGTCGCTCAGCAAGTCGCTCTGTATGTGTCCTCAACTCCCTCTGAACCTATTTGGGTTTTGTTTGTTCGGCTGTTTGTGTCTGTGTCACTTTTGTTCTAACCTGATTGTTCACGATCCCTGTGATGTCTCATGAAGGTGTGACTTCAAAAGCAAGCATTTTTCTTCACAGGACTGGCACCAAATAAAATCACACAACCGAGACTACTAAAAAACGAAAAACAAAAGCAAAATCCTGCCTCTTTGTCAGCCTGCGCCAAGATAGAACTCAAAATCGCTCCAAATTTTTCCCCCCTGAAATTGTCCAGCAATTAAAAAGCTTCCTAAAACCTACACGCTGCTTTTTCCCCATTGATGTCTGCATATAAACGCTACACAGATGGCAGCGTGGGGCGTGATAAGACCCCAGCCTGTGGCATCGGCGCTTATCAATCAGTGCCACGCTAATTTACCGGGTTGGCACCGTGGCAGTGAGCGGCACAGCACAAATCGGGTTCCTGCCATCAGCGAAAGCTACGCCGAACCCAGACCAAGCTTCTGTGTTTATTTCAGTCTCCATGCTGAGGCAAAATTTGGTGATTTCTGAAGCTCATGTACATTGAAAAGACTATAAAATCAGAATTCGATCAGAAAACGCAGGTTAAAAAATATGTTGTATAAACATTTGTCATTAATCAAATCCAAATTTCTAATCCAAGGCCTTTAGTTCATTGCATTTGATTGAAACTTTTTATTTATAAATCTTTTTTTTTTTTTTTTTTTTTATCATTAATTATCTCCATTATTTCTAACACTGTGATTAGAAGAATTATATCAGGAGCTGTCTGTTTTTGGCCAAATCAAATCTCTTTTAGTACAGAATTATTTTTCAAAATGAGGTATACAGTAATATTTAGACGCTTATAAAAATCCATTCAAAGGATCAGGAACTTCTGATATGAATTTATATGAATTAGTGTGGATTATGATACATACAATTCTATCTTAGATCTGTGTTGTGTTGTGACCCTGACTTTGGAGAAGCATGTTATTATTCCGCTATGTACTTCTGTGATTGTGTATGATGACTATTTCACTATTTCAAGGTGCAGATAAGTGTAATAACTGTGCAAAGTCAGTGTTAAGGAGAATGTCACGCATCTACAGCATTAAAATCTGCGCCGCTGCCGCTCGAGGACATGTGGAGGAAAGAAAAGGATCAAACAGCTAAAACGAAATACCTCAGTATTCTCAGAAAAGTGATACAAAGTGTTTTAATGATGATAAAATTATCATGTGGTATGACTCGTATACAGAAACATTATATGACGAAGTTTTCGGAAATCTCTCGTTCCGCTCACCTCTGGTTACAAAGCTGACAGGCGAAACAGTCCAAGTGGTAAACGTTATCTCGGGCCCTCATCACCATTTCAAAAGCGGGGATCAGTTTACTGCACGCTGCACAGTTCCCCGTCGTCCCGAAGAGCCTGCAAGAGTCAAAACACAGAACGCATTTACACATTTCTGCTTCGCTGTAGCCCTGACGCAATACAGCAGTCACTCTGATGAAGACATGGAGCAGAGCGGTGAATGCGTACAGGATAAAGCGGGGAAATATTTATTTATTACATTTATATACTGTATATATAACGATGTGCAAAAGTCGCTCTATAAAGCAAAGCCACTTAAACAGTAAACAGTAAATGTTTAAAGTCTTCAAAGCTGATTGGCTGAGGGAAGCCATGTTTCTCAAATGAAGAGATCCCTCCCACCCTTTCTCCATCCGTGCATTGTGTAGCACATGCCGACTCAAATCGCTACGGACTTCCGCGTTCTCATCTTTCGCGTCGTGTGTCATTTATGTAATGTCTCTGTCCTGTCACTGTCCTTATTTTCGCGTGTTTTGACATTCACAGGTGAATCCCCATCCTTATTTAGTTTATGTGTGTATAAATACCCCTTTGTGGCCTGTATTTCATTGCAAAGTAACTTGTTCAGTTCGTTGGGTTTTACTAAGCAAACTGTTTTTGTTCACCGTTTCCTGTTTTTAATTTCCTGGTCTTGATCTTGTTTCGGTTTTCTTGTTCTTCACTAGTTCACATTGTTTGCTAATCACCTGACTTTTGGCTGATACTTAATTATGCTTTGGATTCTTATATCAATATATAAAATTTGACCCGCCTCCACTATTGCTAGTACTCGCAGTACATCCCTCCATCATCCAATTACACGGAGAAAAAAAGGCTGGTTTTGAATGATGCCAAATTTAGGAGACCATGTACGTAGACGTCATTATCATGAACAATTTCGCATTCAAGTGTCCATCAGTAAACAATTGAAAACGTCTGCTGTGATGAAACTGTTCAGTGGGACACAAATGAGGATGGGTTTCACCTATTAAATCTATTTCTCTCAAGGTTTCTTCCTTATGCCATCTCAGAGAGTTTTCCTCACCACTCTCGCCACTGGCTCGCTCAGAATGGCTCGATAAAACGTTTAGGGACTAGTTTAAGATGCTGAAATTTATATTTGCAATCTGTTTAATTCTATAAAGCTTCTTTGGGACAAATGTTGATTGCCATAAATAAAAACATTTATTGAATTGAGAAATTCTTCAGTGAGGACATGTTCACAAAAACCTATTTAACATATTTATAAAAAAAGAAAAGGCTAAAAAGCTAACCTGCTACTAAACAGCCATAAATGACAATATTAGACTGCTTCAAAGCTACACAAAAGCTCAGGGCCAAAAAAAGTATAAGGGTATTATACTGCCACCATAATACTGCTCATTTATTGGTTTTGCATTAAATACTGTACTTTACTGGTAAATTCAGTGGATTGGATTTTGATTTGTAACATCAGCAACATATTAAGTCCGTAAAACTTTCCCAAAATCCACAGCATTCTACTGTGTGCCCTCAGTACTTTGACCCCCTATTAATAAAAAAAAAATCTGCAGGTGTCTAATGTAAGCCACAGATCTGACCTGGACACATGACTTCAATATTTTTGGCAAAAAAACCCAACAACATCAGGATATAATCCTGTATGTTAAGTCCTGGCTAATGATCCAATTAAAACGATCACATGGTCCTTAACAACTTCTTCAAAGGGTTACACACCGATCGACAGAAACACAGGTCGGAGACGAGCGACCGGACTACGGAAGACTTTCTCTCAAATTCAGAACGCATAATGAGAATTTAGATCTTTACACAAAATGTGTTTGCAGTCACAAGGTTACAAGGTTGCCACTGCAAGAAACCTGATTAGTTTTAGAGAGCGGGAACAGGAAAGGGGGAGAAAGCCATGTGCTAAGCGGGCGACGTAAGTTTGGAGATGTTCGGTGATGCACAAAAAAACAGACAGAAGTAACATTTCATAGCAGTTTGTTCAAGTTTATTAGAACACGAGGTGGAAACAGTGCACTGAAGGTCACAAACGGAACAGGAGGCATCGGGGCGGATCTCTCCTCCTCTCGCTTTCCCTCTCTCTGACGCCTCCACACTAGACCAGATTTACATTTTCATTTTCCGAGCCCATGTCTCCGTGTTTAATTTGGAGATCCGGAAGCGCAGATACACTTTTATATTCCATTGAGCCTTGATGCGATGCAAAAAAACGAGGACAGACGGATCAGACGGCGATGGATTGCTGCTCCGACCGCGCGATAAAGCCGCCCAGCTCAGACAAGGAGCAGAGAGAAAGCTGAATGTCTGAACGCAAAGTTGCTCCACAGCCTCCATATTAGTTTCTCTCGGGTGCTCGCCCTCATGTCACACATGCAGCATCTATTCCAGCAGAGCGGCGTTTAATTAGAGCGGCGCGAGGAAACGACAGAGCGAGAGGAGGAGGAGATAGGTGAGGAGTTAAAGGGAGGTTTTGTTCAAACGGGACCAAAAAAAAGAGAAAAACCTTGTTTATGTGACACTGACAACACGCTCGGGAAAGCAGGAGGTTCTTCACAAAGCTTTGAGGTTTAACACATTTTTGTCTATTAGTCTCGGCAAACTTTAGTGCAGTGGTTGAAGTTATGGGCTGCTGATTGCCTCATAATTATCACTGAAGCATCCATGTGTTAATAAAGCGGACTAAAACGCAACTAACTAATATGAATTTGACAGAAAAGTGCACAAAATGTAATGACGAGGACCATCAGTAAAAACACGTTAGTTCTTATTGCCACTTACACGGACAAAATTATTGGACACTTGACTTTTCTAACCATATGTGGTTCTACCCCCAAATTGTTACCACAAAATTGGAGGCACACAATTATATAGGATTTATTTGGATGTGGTAGCATTAAATGATCTTCAATTCATTTCAATTATCTCTAGAACTATCAGACCCAAACCCTCAAGCAGATTTCAATTTATGTTTATTATTAGTACATTATCCGTTAGGCTGCGGCGCTCTCACCACTGCGGCCCGGGTTCGATCCCCGTTCAGGGAACCAACCCCAGCCACTCGTAGTGCCGGTCCCAATCCCGGATAAATGGGGAGGGTTGCATTAGGAAGGGCATCCAGCGTAAAAACATGTGCCAAATCAAACATGCGGAGGATCCGCTGTGGCGACCCCTAATGGGAGAGGCCGAAAGAAAATGTATTAATACATTATCCGTACATGTCCCACGCAAACAAGCTATTGCTGTAGAAACAATAACGTATAGGAACTAGCGCATTAATATAAAAAAGAACATTATAGACAATTAATCAACACATTCTGACTAATCACGATCGAGAAATGAGCACCACTAGTATATATTAATATTTGGGACTGGTGAAGGTAAATGGCTGAGTGTGTGTCAGGTCTGCGAGAGCCGCTTCCTTCACACTATTATAAATAAATCACTGAATGATTTTATTGTGCCGAAAGATAATGAACGGCTGGCGGCAATTTGCTCTAATAACAGCAGCGATTCTCGAGTGAAGTGATCATCAGTGGTGCTCTGAGTCAGTGGCGCTCCTTGAAGAGTCAGAGTCAGGATCGTAATTATCATGTGGCTCATCTCCAAAATAACGAAACATAACAGGAGTGAGTTTGATCCACACATCAGTGTTTAATGAAGTGAGGCTTGGTGTGTGAGAATAATTCTGCATCAGCATGTGGCTTCATTACAGAAGAAGATGAGCTCCATGTGTATGTGTGTGTGTGTGTGTGTGTGTGTGTGTGTGTGTGTGTGTGTGAGAGAGAGAGAGAAAGTGAAAGAGAGCTTATCTTTTGTCCAGCGGTGAAGATTTTTTTCATTTTCACAACAGAATTTCAGTTTCAATCTTCAGCATCAGTGGCTATAAAATGCCTCACATTCATTTGAACAGTGGATAGGGTTTCTCTGTCTCACTTTCTTTTTCATCTCTCACTTCCTCTCCATTTTTCCTTCAGAGGTCATAAAGTGACATATCATATAACAATACCATGATCACATTTCAATAACATTTTTTTTTCTTGACTAAAAAACATGCAAATCTTCAGCACCCCACATGAGAGCACTTTATATTGATAAGTCTCAACATGTCTAATTGATCTTAGCTACATAGCTAATATGATGCTAACTGTCAGTGTGTAATTTATATATGTATGGAGATGATAAAACGATCAGCTGCCCCTTGTGGTTAAAGTTGGTATGCCATTCTAAGATCCCCCCAAAAAAAAAAAAAAAAAAAAAAGAAAAACAGGCTAGTAAGGTCAAACAAATTAAATAAACAAATGGAAAAAATACATTTTGTGTTGAGAATTTTAAAATCACTGACCTGATGATCTCAGTGACACTCAGACCAGTGTATTATGATTACCGCAGTATCAAAAACAGTGTCTCCCATTGTTTTATTACTTTCCTCATCTCAATGTTTATGGCTTCCAAAAGAAGATTCTGGTTTTCGTGACTCAGTTCAGAGATCTTTAGCTATCTGTCCTATTCACTGAAGGGGGGTTGGGGGCACAACCCATCCCGCTCCAGCGTTAGCCCCTCTGTCTAAATCGCAGTGTCCCCTGAGAGCAGCAGCTCCACCATAAATGCCTGGATCTCCACACGAGACCTCGGAGGCTGAGACACAGCGTCCGGGAAATAATCATGTTTAATTTAGCAAGCAGATGGTAAGAAAGTGACACACACAATACACACACACACACACACACACACACACACACACACACACACACACACACACACACACACACACACACACACACACTGCTTATCTTTGTGGCCTCACAGTAACAAGTCTGTTAAACAACACATTTTCTGTATTTTTACTGCAGCTTCATAATAAGAAAATCACATATATATATATATATATATATATATATATATATATATATATATATATATATATATATATATATATATATCTATTCGAAAATCATAATTTGACTTGTTTATGCATTTGTACTGTACTCAAAATAAAAATAGGGGTAATAATATTTTTAGAACTGAACATTTCATAGTTAATAATAATAATAATAATAATAATAATAATAATGTCTAAAACTTTATCTCCAGTGTTGTTCTTAATTTCCAGAAACCATGAACAGGTTAGAACCTTTAACTCATCTCTTGTCGTTTGCTAAGCTGACATTTTAAACCTTCCCCTAAAGAAAAGCGCATGAAACGCAGTGGAACCTGAGTGCATTGAGGCGATAACGTGACGAGACAGGACACAGATAGGAAGAAGCGGCGTGTGAGTGTTTTCACGTGTCGCGCGTGTTAGTTGTGTTAATGTCACTGAGCCGCAGGTGGAACACGGCCTTTATGGTGTTGGTTTCTTTTTCTTACCTCAGGTAGTCTCTGCGACAGAGGATGAGATTGGCTTTGGTGTAGAGGGTGGAGCCGACCTCGCCCAGGCGGCAGTCGCAGCACGCGCACTTCAGGCAGTCTTCATGCCAGTATTTGTCCAGTGCCTTGAGCAGGTAGCGGTCTTTAATCTTGCGGTTGCAGCCAGCGCAGCCCTTCTGTTTGCCTTTGGGCTGGACGGAGAGCATCGGCACTCCTGCGAGCGATAAGGAGAACACACGGACGTGATTTAGTGCCCTGGGGAAATGCTGCTGTCCTACACACCTTCACTTATTCCTTATTATGTATTTTATAAGGGGACACGGGTCAAGCCGGAGCTGCGAATGTTTCATATTCATTAGGGCCAGGACTCTGGGCCTCAGTTCACATTCCTGCCTCTTCATCATTCTTCCCTGTTTCAAAATATCACACTGACATGAATATTGATGCTTTAAACACTTGTCTACAATCTCTATTGCAAACCTGTGGTTTTGCCATTCTGTGTTCTGTGTTGTGTTCAACGTGGTGTGGTGTTCGGGGCGGGTTTAAGGTACTTTCGATACATCATGTAGTTGGGGAAGTTCATGTGGTGTTAAAAGCTCCTTACGGGTCATACTTAGGATTAACGTTAACCTTTTAAAGTGCTGTTGACCACGAGAAGGCTGAGCATTGAGCCCTGAGTGAGAAACATCATTGCCTAAGTGCTTCACCACACACACACACACACACACACACACACACACACACACACACACACACACACACACACACACACACACACACCCCTCCACCTTCACCCTTTCAGCTACAGAACAAATAAAGTCCATTTAATAACAGCACTAAATGCTAATAGTCTATCTGTTGCCTGACATTTGTGCGGTGACTAAAAGCCGACACCGCGAGCGCTGGGAACGCCGGCACCCCTCGGCCAATGCTAACAGGTCGAGGCCGAGTGAAAGCACATGCAGCGGCTCTTAAGACACTTTCACACACACTGAGCTATTGATCTGGCTAATAGAACTCCCAGGCCACTCTCCATTACTGCTTTTAAAACCCCATTCCTATTAAAAAAAAAAAAAAAAAAAACAAGTGCCATATACGCACTACCTCAACTATCAAAATGCTATCTCTTTGTTCACTGGTTGCTGAAGATTGGGTTATGAACAACAAAGAATGCACTCGCATAGATGTAGCGTAACGTACAGTCTGTTAACGAATATTACATGCTCGCTTTGTCATTTATAAACGAGACTATTTCAGGAAAAAAGGTGTGTGGTTTTGTGTGTAAAAAGTAATGTATTCCTTATTACATCAGCAGCAAAAACATCAGCCCTGTAAGTAACATTTATAACAAGGTAGGAGATTAACGCCACAGAGACGTGACTAAGCATGAGACTACACCAGCACGTCTTAGATTAAATATAAAAAATGAAATATAAAAAAAATTATCATTTTTTTTTTGTTGATTCAAATGACGATTCAAACACTAAGTATTTTTTATATCACACCTTCTGATCAGATCCTCAGATCGCTGTGTAATTGCTGACCTCCTGACACCAGGTGGCAGTGTCCATGTAAAACATGAATAAGTGATCTTACAAAGACAAAAAGAAAGCAACTTTCAATTTTTCTTCTCGCTTCACACAACTCCAATAAACTCCTGCTCTCTCCTGCATTTTAATCCACAGTTTTACAGGACACAGTACACTGTAGGTGAACAAGAATCAATGGTCAGAACCCAAAGGTTAAAGAGTCACAGAGTTGGTCTGACAAATGAAAGCCTTTAAGACAAAATAATTTGGGATTCTTCTGTGTTTCTCGGGTTTCTTGCATTTTTTGTTGTAACTTAACCATAAACAACCAAAGGCTGGTGATGGAATGAGTGTTTACCGCTGTTATAAAGTCAGCAATGACAGGAACTAACTCATTTTGCTGATCTTCTATAACATTGATTGTAACTATTAATAGTAAAAAAATTCAATTCAATTAATAAAATTTTTTTAAATGGCTGGTAAGTTGATTGAAGAGGAACAAGGCACTTTGGGACCTTACAAGAAATGAATAATCCGGGTTAACAGTTACATCACACCACACTGTCGCTGATAAGTTTCTTTACATAGTGATTTTAACTCCAATTGTTTTTAAAAAAACTGAAATTTTTGCAAGTGAGAACATCTTGTTGAAACGTCAGATGTGAAATAAATTTTCCTTGTGAACATCAAGAACACCCTGATGAGTCTGGAGGGGATTTAACTGGCTGCAGATTTGTTCAGTTATTCGGAACAATCAAGCCATCAGTAATGCTGAGAATGTAATAATTAGCACCTCCCTCAGTAAAAACCTGGGAGAATAAATACACTGAGGGAACGATAAAGAAAGAAAGAGAGGGAGGGAGAGAGAGAATTGAAAAGAGCTTGTTAGTTAAATTTATGGCTTGTGGGATGTGTATAAGTCGTGGTATTCAACGTCCCGTTCCTTTATCAGACGAGTGGAAAAGGAGAAGCTAATTGGTCCAGCACTGCTGATAGGAACCATCAATTAGTTCTTCCTTTCCTCCGGATCCCCACAGACTATGTACCCCTCCCCACCTGAACCCCCCTGGGGGAAAACGGGCTTCTTGAAGCTGGCACGTTATGATCACAAAACCTGCTATAAATACCAGCGTTCAGCATAAATGAAGCTAAAAGGGCTCAGTGTTGAAGCTGGCTGAGGGCGCTCGCTTTCTACCTGCATTTCATGGCTTGTTAGCGGAGAGCGCTGCAGGTACACCACCCGAGCTCCACTGTCAGCCTTCTACAAAACTAAAAACACTCTTAATGAGGAGAGAGAGAGAGAGAGAGAGAGAGAGAGAGAGAGAGACGGGGAAGAAAAAAAAAAAGGGGGGGGGCTTGTGTGTGTGTGTGTGTGTGTGTGTGTGTGTGTGTGTGTGTAAGCGAGCGAGACGGGGAATCAGGCTCTTCTGAGTTCCCCGAGGAACGGCATGAAAATCTTTAATTTGCCTTTTATGACAGCTAATTAGTTATTCTATTCAAAATCTTTGCTTTAAATAAGATAACTAATTATACACAAAGGTCAAACCCTCCTCCTTCTCTCCCACCGCCACCTCCACCACCTCTTCCTTCTCTCTCACCACCACCACCTCCTATTCCTCCCTTACAACCACCTCCACCACCTCTTCCTCCTCTCTCACCACCACCACCATCTATTCCTCCCTTACAACCACCTCCAGCACCTCCTCTCTCACCACCACCTTTATGTCTTTGCTTACTGCCACCTCAACCACCTCCTCCCTCTCCCTCGTCACCACCTCACCACATCCTCCTTCTCCTCCTGTACCACCACCATGTCTTGCTCCGTTACTACCATGGTATTCCTCATTATCTGTGTATACTTCCACCACCTCCTCCTCCCTCACTATCACCACCACATCCTGCCTCACCACCACCACTACCTCTAACAATACAATAAACTGACATATAACTGACTATAAACTACATATAAACATATTCAATTTTTTCTGCTTGTGTGTCTTTTATTCCCTATTCTCCCAGTCTCTCAGTCCTCCTCCTTTATCCAAACCATTCAGCCCGTTTCTCATCTCTTCACTCTGACTTTCGTCTCTTTCTCTCAGTTTTTGTTTGTCTCTCTTCTTATGATTTTTATGTAGCTAATATTCCAACTGCTTTCTGAAAATAGACATTTCTGTCTTCTCAAATAACTTCACAAATACAATAAAACAAACCCACAACTGTTGATTTCAGCCTGTTCCAAAACCTAAAACCTAAAAACTGACAGAACGTCGCAGAACGAGTGCACAAAGTAAAACATAATGCTCAGCAAGATGCCCTTTTTATTCTTATCTTTTTTTAAAAGAGATGTGAGAAAGAACCTGCCACAACACACACTGTAGAAAACACTCATCATCAAAAAAACAGAGAGAGAGAGAGAGAGAGAGAGAGAGAGAGAGAGAGAGAGAGAGAGAGAGAGAGAGAGAGAGAGAGAGAGATTGGTTATGCCAGTGGAGGCAGCTCCCACTTAATCCAATCCATTTAACAGATACAAGAGCTGCCGACCTTCCAGGGTTGTTCCATGTTTTGAGGGAAAATAAGCACATCCTCTGGCCAGTATTTCGATTCATATTCTACCATCAATAGCATTTCTCTTTTTTGTTTAACAGAGTTTCATCATATCCAAGTTATCATCTCTACCAGCCAAAAAAACACAAAAAAAAACAATAAACAATAATCTGACATTAATATTTGCTGTGCAGTCTGCTATCCATCATCGTCTTTAAACATCTTATATCTCACAAATGTTTGTTGTTGCACTTACATTTTTGGTGCCATCCAAAAACAAATCAAATCATCAATGATGCATTTTGAGATCTGAAAAGCTGAACAAAGAGACAAAAGACATAGATTTTCATCCAATGATCACATCTTATCTATAACTTCAGAAAAGAAATGAAAGGAAAAGAGTGGGTTATATTTTCTTTAGTTGCTTCTAATTCAGTTGCTTTTTAGTTCATATAGATTTACGTTTATGTTCCTGTTTAAAATCATTCCAAAGTTTCACACCAGTTCCACTCCAGTTCTTCTCTAATTCATCTAAAAGTTCTCCTCAAGTTTATTATAAATTCCCCTCCAGTTCCTTTTCAGGTCCTCCACAATTCATTTAAAGTTCCCCTTTATTTTCCAATAACCAAACTGTTTTTCTCCAGTTAGTCTACTGTTCATTTGAGTTGACCCTTCAATTTCTTATAGATCCCCCCAATGCAGCCCAGTTCTTCTTCAGTTCATCTACAATTGCTTTTAAGTTTCTTACCAGTTTCTTAGAAGTTTCTCTTCAGTTCAATCCCAGTTCTTCTTCAGTTCTCCTACAACTCCTCTAAAAGTCCCCTCAATTTTTTTTACAAGTTCCCCTCCAGGGCCTCTACAATTAATTTAAAGTTCCCCAGTTCCATTCGAACTCTCTAGTTCTTTGTTCCACTAATGATGCAATGGAATCTTCAAAAGCATCACCAATCTTACATGTAAAACGTTAAAAAATTCCCACTGCTCAAACTTTCAATCTGAAAAGCTCATATTATGATTCCAGCATGGTTAAAGAGACAGTGTATGTGTATGTATCCTCCTGCTCCTCATTCACTGCAAATTTTCCACTTAAATTCACTCAAGTCGCATTACAGAATAATAAACACATTCAATTACTCAGTATTTGTAACAAACAGCATCACAAAACAGAAAAAGAAAAAAGCTGCGAGTGAAAGAATGAAAGAGCGAGTGATTTGCAGAGAGCTGAGTGTCAGAGGAGAACAGGGTGCGTGTGTTTAGGATTAAAAGCAGTCGTGTGGCGCAAATCTGCCGTTGAAGGTTCTTCGTGTATGACAAACTGGGCTTCTAACAGCAGCAGTGTGTTCATGCTTTTAGTAACACCAGGTAATGAGAGAGAGAGAAAGAGAGAGAGAGAGAGAGAGAGAGAGAGAGAGAGAGAGAGAGAGAGAGAGAGAGAAGGATATGTATCTTTATGATGCCTGTATGATATGGTATAATCATTAATAATAATTTTTATACAAGTATTAATAATAAAAAGTGTTGTGCAACTTCTAAATAATTTCTTTCATCACATTACACTCAGGATGCACACACACACACACACACACACGCACACAAACTGTGTGTTTAGGGATCATTGTTAATAAGAAGGAAGTGATCTTTGGAGAAAAAGGCAATAATGCTATGCATGAGGCAAATATTTCCTGAATCTAAATATATACTGTATAAATATTAATATATAATGCCAAGTTGTTCAAAAATGTTCTGACAGAAAATCTCTCGAAAAGTTGTCTTGATTTTGTATTTCAGGACATAGAGCTGTTCATGAAAGATTTGTGGAAGTTTTATAGAACAGAAAACAACAATAATCCTGATATGGATGCAATCCAGTGAATGTTTAGTCTAAATGATTGTCTAGCAGTGTTCTGTTCCTGAGCCGGCATTCTGGGTAGAAGCCTGAATTGAAGGCAAGCTAACATGGGAGTTCTGTATTCCGAAAACAATCACCATATATTGCCTTTCAGCGGATATATTATGGAATATCACCATTTTAAACAGACTTGAACAGTGGTTTGTTTATTATAAAGTCTTTCTATCGAATAACATACATTTTTAGCTACATGTAGCATCTGTATTTCAACCAAGACAAATCTTTATTCCATACTGGGAAAAGGAAAGTGTTAAATAAAATGATTGCTTTTCCTTTGATATCTAAAACAACAAAAAACAATAACAAATTCTATTTAAGTGTGTAGTGCAGTGTTTTATATGCTTCATTTTTCCATACACTTTAGCATTCCACTTTAGCATTTAGGGGGGAGAGTGGTGGTTCCAGCGGTTAAGGCGCTGGGTTGCCGATCGGAAGGTCGGGGGTTCGAGCCCCGGTATCGCCAAGCTGCCATTCTTGGGCCCTTGAGCAAGGCCCTTAACCCTCTATGCTCCAGGGGTCCCTTACGAGGGAAATATCAAGGTCCGTGACGTTGGGCCGCCTTCCAGTGGGCTCACCACCTGCAGGAGGGACCGTAAGGGACGGTGCTGTGAGGATTGGGCAGCAGTCGAAGGCGGGGGCCTGCTTAGACTGCTGCCCCCGCGACCCGAATTACGGATAAGCGGGAGAAAATGAATGAATGAATGAATGAATGAATGAATTTAGCATTCCATTCACTTCAGATCTTTTCCCTACACAGCAAGTCAGTATTCAGTAAGCATCAGTATTCCATACATTCCAGCATTCCCAACACAGCAAGTCAGTGTTTCATACACTCCTGCATTCCCTACACACCAAATCAGAATCCCATACACTTCACTGTTTCCTAAACATCATTTCAGCAATTCATACACTCCAGTATTCTTGACAGAACACCTCAGCACACTCTACTCTGAAGTGTTCATGCATTATACTGTATCCCACACATATAAGTGTTCCATAAGTTTCACTTCAACATTCTGTCTTTTGAATGAAAAACTCTGATTATTATTATAATATAATATTGTGCAGTAATAAGCAGTTTTATAAGTGAATACATTTCTCTGCATGAATTAAACAGTATCCATCCCAGTAATCCAGCCTGGGGTTTATCACCAGTAAAGAATAATGGGAAGTTGAGGCAGATGTCTTGCCAGTGTCTGCGGGAATTAGCGCCTTTCCACCAGCTCCCATCATTAACGTAATGGAGCCTGCATATAGACGATCGTTCTGCTCAAGCAGCAAATGCAACACACAAGGACATCTGCTGATTGTTTCAGGAAAATCACCAGCTGTAACGATGTGAGCGACTGGATACGTTCGACCAAAGAACACTTGTGTTGGCTGTGCTTGGGATCGCATATTCTCATGTGGTCAGGATGTGGAACATGTTTTCCTGTACTTACATCCACAGTCATTTACATTCACGTCACTTTGATTCATAACCTCCATTTTGGGTTTCATTCTGGAATCTGCTTATAGCCCATCTTTACATTTGATGCAATTTGATGCTGTAACAATACAGTGCAGAACACATGACAATAAAAAAAAAAACAAAAAAAAAAAAAAACAATTCCTCTCATTTCCGGGTTTGAAAAAGAAAAGCATAAAAAAAAAAGCTAGAGAGAGAAATGGAATATATGCCATTTTATACTGTCACACCCTCTAATTATGACACATTAGCACTTGTAAAGAGGGAAGAAGAAAAAGCAGCTATTTGGAATAAAGAGGGTGAGAGACAGACAGAGAAAGAGATAGAATTAGAAAAGGGGGGAATTCATTAAGGCAACACATTTTCACTAAACTTGAGCATACTCTCTGCTGCTAATAAGGCCCGGTAAAACAGAGCTGCTGCGCTCTCTCACGCTGACCTCGGCACTGCCCGGAATAAAGGAGGGTTTTGTCTCCCGGGATAATTGCTCTTTTCATGTGTTACAAGTGTCCTGACCCCTGCGGTCTCCAGCCACCGTTCCTCCCCCCGCTGCATAATTACTCCTGATCTGACCCAAATGAGGCCGCGGTGGCGGCGTCAGTGCCTGCAATAACACGGAGCTGCAGCATGTGGAGTCTGGAAACAGGAGGTGGCTTTTCTCTACGCCCAGGCCACTCGTTTCCATCACGTCACACGCGCATTTCTCACACTTCAACAAAGTAAGTGCTCAGATTCCCTCCTTCTCACTAACTTTATAGATATCTTTTTTCCCCCACTCTGGACCGAGCACATTGTGAGATGGTGAGAACATTTTTTGCACGCAGTTAATGGGACTTCATTAGCGTGAGCGTCTGTGCACATATTTTATAATTCATATCGTTCCCTTGCAACACTGCACACTTTTATACCTCGCTATTATTTTTAATTTATTCAGAGGGGATTAATTAAAAAAAAATCCATGCAACCTAGGAAGACAACCTCGTAATTGAGAAATTGAGCCATCGTTTCTGCTCTCCCTTAAAAAAGAAGAAAATAGAGCAAAGAAAAAAAAAGAATGATAGAAAGAAAGAAAGAAAGAAAGAAAGAAAGTGGAGAGAAAATGAATCTCTTTTGAGTGCAGTTCTGCACTAACACACCAAAGAGTTTCACAAAGAACCAATCAGACTTTTTAATGCAGGGAAAAGCCGAAACGTGACCTTCATCCATCCAATCATTATCCAATCTTAAACTCAAACACATTTTGCAAAAGAAAATCCTATTTAGAGCCAAACACACACACACACACACACACACACACACACACACGCACACACACACACACACACACACACACAACTCAGACTTATAACTGCATCTTTTCTTCATATACAAATACAAATACAACTTTTTTCCCTCTCGTCTCCCTCAGACCACATTAGCATTTCAATAACAGAAATAAATCTGTCTATCCCATAAATCTTTTCAGACCTTGAGAGAAGAAAGAGCTACAATCTTATCTGCTACTTCATGATTTCTGACAACCATTAGCACCACCACAGCCTCTTTATTATATTTTTTTAATATCTTGGACAGGCAATCAGGCCCAGAACTATTTTTTTGTCAACATTAAAAATGCATTTGTCTGAGTGTAAATGTAGGCCTCTGAAAAGTTGGTGTCAGCCCCAAGGTTAGAAAAGTGATGTGTGAAATGCCCCTCTTACTAGCAATTACCGTTCACTTATTATCTCCGAAGGATGTCAGGAGACAGGTGCGCCATTCAGTGCTGCAGAACTCGAAGAACTTGTGCGAGCAGAACCCCATTTGGGCCAATTTAAAGTCGAATAATGAACAGTACGCTGCGGGAGCCATTAGTTTGGGGAGCGACGGAGTCTGTGTCGTTTAAGTGCTCACTCAGAAGTGCAAATTAATGCTAATGTTGGATTGAAAAACTCTTGTACTACAGCAATTTGTCAACGACTGCATAAAAAAAAAAAAAAATTGTTTAAAAACATTACATTATAGTTACATTTAATTTGAGCAATAAAATTTGGTTCCTGATTTTTTTCTCTGGAAATAATGCAGCTTGTTAGGCATTTTACCTGGAAGGTGCGAAGAAGCGTAAACTTCGCTGTCCTGAAAAGTCTAACGTTGGAGACTCCTTTCATACATGTTACATAAACATCTCTTTACAGAAAGCTTCACTATATCATTTGTCAAATGACGTTCAGTTTATTATAAGTGGAGCATGCAATGTACACCGCCCTGTAAATGAGCTGTTGCTATAGAAACCATAAGTAACCGAATGAGCATATTAATACAAACCTGCACTGCTGTCAGAGCTGCTGTTACAGTAAATTAATCAACAAGTTCTGACCAATCACAATGCAGAAGTCAGGAGCACAGTGCATGTAAAATTCATGTAAAACAATTGCTGTTTGTGTCCGTGTTTGTTTGAACATGCTGTTATTTTTATATATATATATATATATATATATATATATATATATATATATATATATATATATATATATATATATATATATATATATATATAATCAGGTTGTGTGCTTGTATATGTGTGTGTGTGTGTGTGTGTTTCTCCACAGCAGTGAAGTAATCTCTCCAAGTGAATGGACACACCATCAGTGGTTATTGATGTAGCAGGAGAACTCAAGAGTTAAATGGAATGGCCACTCCATTATCAGCTCCAGCAGTCCGCAGGAGAGAGTTACGTTTAAGAGTGACAAGAAAGCACAGCGGCGATGCAGGGCTACTGTTAGTAATACTGTTAGTGTAGTGTTAATATAAGTGTGAATGTTAGTGTAGCGTTACCATTAGTATTAGTGTGAATGGTGGAGTTAATATTGCTGCTTGCTTGAAGGTTAGTGCAGTGTGGGTGCACGGTTAGTGTAGTGTGAGTATTACTGTGATGTGAAGATTCGTGTAGTAAGGATTAGTGTAGAGTGAAGGTTAGTTCAGCATGGGTATTAGTGTAAAGGCTAGTGTAGTGTAAGTATTAGTGTAGTCTGGGTATTAGTATAGTATGAGTGCAAAGGTTAGTGTTAGTATAGATTAAGTATTAGTGTAGTATGAGTGGGAGGGTTAGTGTAGTGTGCGTATTGGTGTACTGTAAAGGTTAGTGCAGTGTGAGTGTTAGTATAGAGTGAGTATTAGTGTAGTGTAGAGTAATGGTTAGTGTAAAGTGAGTAGCAGTGTAGTATGACTAATGGTTGTTGTTATTGTAGTGTATTATTGTAGTGTGAGTATTGGTGTAGTGTGAAGGGTATAGTGTAAATAAGAGTATAGCGTGAGTGTGAAGATTATTGTGAGTATTAGTGTAGAGTAAGCATTAATATTGTGTGAGTGTGAAGATTAGTGTAGTGTGAAGGGTAGTGTGAGTGTGAAGGTTATTGTAGTGTAAATATGAGTGTAGAGTGAGTGTGAAGGTTAGTGTAGTATGAGTATTAGTGTAGTGTGAGTGTGAAGATTATTGTGAGTATTAGTGTGGAGTAAGCATTAATATTGTGTGAGTGTGGAGATTAGTGTAGTGTGAAGGGTAGTGTGAGTGTGAAGGTTAATGTATAATGTAAAGGTTAGTGTAATGTGAGTATTAGTGTTTTGTGAGTGTTAGTGCAGTATGAGTGTAAAATTTTGTGTAGTGTGAGCATTCACTGGGAAGGTTAGTGCAGTGTATTAGTGTAGTGTGAATTTTAGTGCAGTGTAAAGGTTAGTGTGAGTATTAGAGCAGTGTAAAGGTTGGTGTGAGTATTAGAGCAGTGTAAAGGTTGGTGTGAGTATTAGAGCAGCGTAAAGGTTGGTGTGAGTATTACTGTAGTGTGAGTGTGACCGTTAGTGTGAGTATTTGTGTAGAGTAAGCATTAATGTAGTGTGAGTGTAAAGATTAGTGTAGGGTAAAGGGTAGTAGTGTGAGTGTGAAGGTTATTGTAGTGTATTAGTGTAGTGTGAAAGTTAGTGTAGTGTAAGTATCAGTGTAGTCTGAGTATCAGAATAATGTAAGCATTATTGCAGAATGAGTGTGACGGTTAGTGTAGAGTGTGCATTAGTGTAGTAAAGTGGATGGCCGTGCATTTGGTTCCTGGGACTTAAGTGGGATTTAATCCACCTCAATACCAACACTATCCCGTCGCAATTATAGAAACCATCAATACTATACAAAAACGCAATATAACAACATGTGGTATTACAGAGAGAGAGAGAGAGAGAGAGAGAGAGAGAGAGAGAGAGAGAGAGAGAGAGAGAGAGAGAGAGAGAGAAATTTTACATATGGAAACACAGTTAAGAAAACTCCAAACCTCTACACTACCACCGCAACTGTGCCACATACATCATCTGGAGCAGTTCATAATCAATATTTGTCTAATAACATGACAGAAACATTCATTCATCCACTCACTCATTTTCTCCCGCTTATCCGTAATTTGGGTCGCGGGAGCAGCAGTCTAAGCAGGCCCCCGCCTTCGACTGCTGCCCAATCCTCACAGCACCGTCCCTTACGGTCCCTCCTGCAGGTGGTGAGCCCACGGGAAGACAGAAACATTAAATATCTAAATAAAATACAACCTACTCACCAGAGATGCGTAGTCATAATTTGCACCGCTCTTCAGAGGCTGTAAACCAGTGGTACCGCTCGTATTCACTAGTCTAGAAGTGACGAACAAACCCTTTCCTGGGCTGAGACAAGCTAGATAGCTTATGGGTTGGCGGACCTTTTTTTATGATGTCTAGCTTTTCTTGAAAATTTATTTTTAAGTATGTCCAAAACCAAATAAATTTCTCTTCCTTTATAGGCATAAAAAATTTCTAACTAAAGATGTATTTATGTGTGCAGATCGCTACACACGTGTTTTGAAAGTTGAACTTGGATGTAACAGTTTCCCTCTGACCAACCAATCAGAAGATGGAAAAATGATGATGCGATTCTTTAACCAATCACAATTTGAAATCTTATTCGTTAAAGAAACAGATTTATTTCTTATAGAGACTATGGTAAAAAGGCCAGCAGTACAGACGTTGATAGCCCTGGGCAGATTAGAGTGACATGGCAGCACATAGAGGCTGAAATCTGATTGAGATACGAGATGAAAGAGAACGGTTGGTAATAATCTGTTGGGAATAAATTGATACACTTCCATGGAACAACTATTAGAATTTAGATTGTAAATGTAGGTCAGTGCTTCTAATAGTGTTTAGGCCAGCAGAGAAGGCTTTGCTGGCCCTGACTGCCCACCACTGGTGTAGTGTAAGTATTAGTGTAGTGTAAATGTTAGTGTAGTGTAAATGTGAAGGTAAGTGTAGTGTGAGTGAGAAGGTTAGTGTAGTGTGAGTATTAGTGTAGTGTAAGTGTGAAGGTTAT
This sequence comes from Silurus aristotelis, assembly GCF_946808225.1. NCBI lineage: Eukaryota > Metazoa > Chordata > Actinopteri > Siluriformes > Siluridae > Silurus > Silurus aristotelis. The sequence goes on from NC_139586.1 coordinate 11,152,920, forward strand.
TGTAGTGTGAGTGTAAAGGTTACTGTAGTGTGGGTATTAGTGTAGGTTGAGTGTGAAGGTTAGTTAAGTGTAAGTCTGAAGGTTAGTGTAGTGTGTGTATTAGTGTAGTGTAAGTGTGAAGGTTATTGTAGTGTGAGTGTAAAGGTTAGTATAGTGTGGGTAAGTCTGAAGGTTAGTGTAGTGTGAGTATTAGTATAGTGTAAGTGTAAAGGTTATTGTAGTGTGAGTGTAAAGGTTATTGTAGTGTGGGTATTAGTGTAGTGTGATTGTAAAGGTTAGTTAAGTGTAAGTCTAAAGGTTACTGTAGTGTGAGTATTAGTGTAGAGTAATTGTGAATGTTAGTGTAGCGTGAGTATTAGTGTAGTGTGAAGGTTAGTGCAATGTGAGGCTTAGTGTAGTGTGAGTATTAGTGTAGTGTAGTGGGGGTATTAGTGTAGTGTGAAGGTTAGTGTAGTGTAAATGTGAAGGTTAGAGTAGTGTGATTGTGAGGCTGTGATTGTGAGGTAGGTTAATGTAGTGTGAGGCGTGAAGTTTGGTGTAGTGTAAGTATTAGTGTAGTGTGAGTATTAGTGTAGTGTGAAGGTTAGTGTAGTGTGAGTGTGAAGGTTAATGTAGTGTGAGTGTGAAGGTTAGTGTAGTGTGAGTTTGAAGGTTAATGTAGTGTGAGTGTGAAGGTTAGTGTAGTGTAAGTATTAGTGTAGTGTAAGTATTAGTGTAGTGTGAAGTTTAGTTTAGTGTAAGTATTAGTGTAGTGTAAGTATTAGTGTAGTGTGAAGTTTAGTTTAGTGTAAGTATTAGTGTAGTGTAAGTATTAGTGTAGTGTGAAGTTTAGTGTAGTGTAAATATTAGTGTAGTGTGAAGTTTAGTGTAGTGTGAGTGTTAGTGTAGTGTGAAGTTTAGTGTAGTGTAAGTATTAGTGTAGTGTGAGTATTAGTGTAGTGTGAAGTTTAGTGTAGTGTGAGTATTAGTGTGAGTGTGAAGGTAAGTGTAGTGTGAGTTTAAAGGTTAATGTAGTGTGAGTGTGAAGGTTAGTGTAATGCATGTATTAGTGTAGTGTGAAGGTTAGTGTAGCGTAAGTATTAATGGTTATGTAGTGTTAGTGTACACTACATACATCACATACAGTAGGGTAATTTTTAAGCACCTGTGTGTTCAGAGTCGCTCCATCTGCAGGAACATTGAGTAACTTGCTGAGGAACATGTCTGAGTTAAATCGCCCCTTTACGATTAAATTAAAATCACATTTTGCACAGAGAAGTTTCACAATTTACTCACATGTCTCTGCCTTCACTATTCCTTAACATCTCACACAAAAAAACACACAAATCAGCTACGGAAGACACACACGCACACACACACACACACACACACACACACACACACACACACACACACACACACACACACACACAAGGAGAGAGGGAGAGAAAGAGAGTGTAAGTATTAGTGTAGTGTGAAGGTTAGAGTAGTGTGAGTGTGAAGGTTAGTGTAGTGTAAGTTTGAAGGTTAATGTAGTGTGAGTGTGAAGTTTAGTGTCGTGTAAGTATTAGTGTAGTGAGAGTATTAGTGTAGTGTGAAGGTTAGTGTAGTGTGAGTGTGAAGGTTAATGTAGTGTGAGTATTACTGTAAGTGTGAAGGTTAGAGTAGTGTGAGTGTGAAGGTTAGTGTTGTGTGAGTATGAAGGTTAATGTGTGAGGGGTGAAGTTTGGTGTAGTGTAAGTATTAGTGTAGTGTAAGTATTAGTGTAGTGTGAAGTTTAGTGTAGTGTAAGTATTAGTGTAGTGTAAGTATTAGTGTAGTGTAAGTATTAGTGTAGTGTGAGTATTAGTGTAGTGTGAAGTTTAGTGAAGTGTAAGTATTAATGTAGTGTGAAGGTTATTGTAGTGTGAGTATTAGTGTAGTGTGAAGGTTAGTGTAGTGTGAAGGTTAGTGTAGTGTGAGTATTAGTGTAGTGTGAAGGTTAGTGTAGTGTAAGTATTAGTGTAGTGTAAGTATTAGTGTAGTGTGAGTATTAGTGTAGTGTGAAGGGTAGTGTAGTGTGAGTATTAGTGTAGTGTAAGTATTAGTGTAGAGTGAAGTTTAGTGTAGTGTGAGTATTAGTGTAGTGTGAAGGTTAGTGTAGTGTGAGTATTAGTGTAGTGTGAAGTTTAGTGTAGTGTGAGTATTAGTGTAGTGTGAAGGTTAGTGTAGTGTGAGTATTAGTGTAGTGTGAAGTTTAGTGTAGTGTAAGTATTAGTGTAGTGTGAAGGTTAGTGTAGTGTGAGTATTAGTGTAGTGTGAAGTTTAGTGTAGTGTGAAGTTTAGTGTAGTGTGAAGTTTAGTGTAGTGTAAGTATTAGTGTAGTGTGAGTATTAGTGTAGTGTGAATATTAGTGTAGTGTGAATATTAGTGTAGTGTGAGGTTTAGTGTAGTGTGAAGTTTAGTGTAGTGTGAGTATTAGTGTAGTGTGAAGGTTAGTGTAGTGTGAGTATTAGTGTAGTGTGAGTATTAGTGTAGTGTGACTATTAGTGTAGTGTGAGTATTAATATTAGTGTGAGTGTGAAGGTAAGTGTAGTGTGAGTATTAGTGTAGTGTGAGTATTAGTGTAGTGTGAGTATTAATATTAGTGTGAGTGTGAAGGTAAGTGTAGTGTGAGTATTAGTGTAGTGCATGTATTAGTGAACATGTCTGAGTTTCATCGCCCCTTTACGATTAAATTAAAATTACATTCTGCACAGAGAAGTTTCACAATTTACTCACATGTCTCTGCCTTCACTATTCCTTAACATCTCACACAAAAAAACACACAAATCAGCTGCGCAAAGGGTTCTTCTACAAGACACACACACACACACACACACACACACACACACACACACACACACACACACACACACACACACACACGCACACGCGCACACACACATATATATACACACACACAAGGAGAGAGAGAGAAAGAGACACTGTACACTACATGAATTGATCTTTCTATAAATGCTTTTAAACACACTCATAATCGCAAACTCAGCAATGATAGTCAGTAAGCAGAATATGTGTGTGTGTGTGTGTGAGAGAGAGAGAGAGAGAGAGAGAGAGAGAGAGAGAGAGAGAGAGAGAGAGAGAGAGAGAGAGAGAGTGTCTCTGGGGAGTGTTTCAGGTGGGATTAAACACGGCCCTTTTAACAGCTAACAGGCGGAACTACACATCAGTCCATAACAAGATAGAAAGTGGTGCATATAAACACACACACACACACACACACACACACACACACACACACACACACACACACACACACACACACACACACACACACACACACACAGACATTAACACATTTCCACATTAATGATTTATAACACAATCACTCGCTCACAAACATACAGCAAAAACTCTGATTCTCTGGATCTGAACATCGATCACACACCTGGTCTCTCTGAGTGCACTGAGCACAGAGCTCTCAAACTTTACTGAGAGACTAAACCCAGCCTGTCTCTTTCTCTGTGTCTCACTGTCTCTGTATCTTACTGTCTTAGTGGCTAGATGTTTAATTGTTTCTATGTCTCACTGTCTCTCTGACTGTCTTTCTCTGTCCCAGTCTCTTTCTCTCTCTGTGTCTCACTATCTCTCTCGCTATCTTTGTATCTCACTATCTCCATGTCGACCGTTTCTCTGTCTCACTGTCTGTGTCTCACTGTGTTTCTGTCTCACGCTCTATCTGTCTTGCTGTCTTTGTGTCTTACTGTCTCCTTGTCTCACTATCTCTAGATCTCACTGTCTCTTTGTCTGTGCGCCTCACTGCCCTATTGTATCTTACCATTTATCTCAAAGTTAATAATAAAAAAAAAAAACACACCGGAAACTACTTCTATCAATGTCACATAAATGTCAAATTATAATAACTATGAAACGAAAACATAACTAAACAAGAGCATTAATACAAACCTGCACTACCGGCAGAGTTTCTGTTACAGAGAATTTATTAACACCTTCTGGCCAATCACAATCCAGGATTTTACAATTTAATGGAATAAAAATGGAAGGTAGAAAAGTTGAAAACAGTGAAATAAAGAAATAAAGAAATGAACAAACACACACATACACAGGACGAGACGACTCAAACCCGGCAGTGAGAAAGTGTGAGAGCCGCTATCAGGACACCCGTGGGAATAACTTGTGGTCCAAAGAACAAAGGAAAAGTAATATAAAAAACAGCTGCTGTAAAAATCATCAGTATGGATTTATATCGCTTTCGTCACACTCAGCGTGTGTCCTGTTACTCAAAGTCCACTGGGAAATGACACGTCACTTCTAACAGACATTTCTACTCTAATAAACACTGACTAAAAGAGTCCAGCTGAAGAGAGCATTTTTTAACACGCACATCACAAAGGCTTTCTGTGTGGACTGCTGCGGCGTTCAGTGTCGTGTCCGTGGTTCTCAAGCTGACCATGTTTTCATTTACATTTATGCCATTTTTCAGAACGATTTTCAATTACCTCATGTTCAGGGTTCATTTTAAGGATTAAGGCCTTGGCAAAGGGCCCAGCAATGGCAGCTTGCTGGTGCTCTGATTTGAAATCACACCCTTCCACAAGTCCAACCAAATCTTAACCAGTGATCTCATTCTTCCCGTGATTTCAAAACAGAGCCCAAAATGATGACTTTTCTCACTGGTGACTTGTTAATGACCGTGGAGTTCTGAGCAACCTGTGTGAGTGTTTACTTTTCAAAATGTGTTATGGTGTGTGTTTCAATCCCAGGAGCGTGTGGCTGGTTCCTTCAGAGACCAAGTACAATTCCAAAAAGAGTTGCTCTTTATCTCTGTCTGTTCAAGGAGAAGTGAAATGATGGAAATGATCTTCATCTACACTCACTGATGTGAGACAGTATGGCTGATACAGATCTTGTGTCTTGACATACAGAGCGAGAATCTCATTCTGTCTTTGTGTTTTACACACACACACACACACACACACACACACACACACACACACACACACACATGAAAAGTGTTTTGTCGGCTATTTCAGGATGATGCAATATAACACGAGTATTAAGTCCTGAATGCAGGCGTAATATTGCGTGAGACCTGAGGCGAGGAAAAAAAAATTGATGTAATTTCAATATTTGAAATTGGCAAAGTTTAATTTGGAATAAAACCAAGCCAATAATCTTAGAAAATAGCAAATACCGGGAGAGAAAATTACATTGCAAGGAGAGGGGGAAGAAGAAAAAAAAGACTTAAGGAATGTATGAAAGCAATCTCCGAATGGAAATTAGAAATCAAGTCGGAGTAAGGAGGAAAATAACAAAAGAAATATTACTGTCCACTTCCTAAATCAATATAACATCGCTATGAGACAGAATTACCATGGTAACATGAGTAAAGCACAAGGCAATTCTTATTATTTCAAAATAAAAATCGGACCCTGAAGCGGAGACGGGGTTTTATTACGATTTCTTCTGAAACGTCGTCGCATTTCAATCACATGCTACGTGAACGGACACATCTGATTGGAGAGACGAGGCATAGGGTCCAAAAATGTATGTTTATTTAATTCTTTTATACTTTTTCCATGGTCATTGTCTTAGAGAACGCAGCGGCGTGAATGATCACAGGACATGTCTGAAATGAGAAACCGGTTATTTTGTTTGTCTTTTTGACATGCACAAAAGAAATACACTTTGTGTTATGGTGAGATTCATCAGTTGGACCACAAATTACACTGCTGTTGAGTCATTTTGGAAATCAAATCACTTAATCTGCAGTGAGTCAGAATTGCTGCGATGCTATGACACAAACTCGATCCAGTAGTAGCACTGATCAGGCGGGAAAGCAGCAAGCTGTAATAAAATCTTAAATCGTTTGAACAGAGAAGCAGGAAATGAGCCGAAACATACATGAGACAGCAGCATGATGCACTGTATTGCGCTTCTGGATATATTTTAGATCAGGACATAAATCAAAACGAGTAACAAAAACAAGATCATTTTATTAAGGTTTGTGTTCTAATGCCTCGTCCACCCGCATCAGCCTATCCTACCGCATTCGCCTACCCTACCGCATTTGCCTATCCTACCGCATTCGCCTACCCTACCTCATTTATCTACCCAACCGCATTTGCCTATCCTACCGCATACCCCAACCCTCCCACTTTTGCCTACCCTACCTCATTCGCCTAACCTACCGCATTCGCCTATCCTAATGCATTCGCCTACCCTACCGCATTGGCCTATCCTACCGCATTCGCCTATCCTACCACAACCGCCTATCCTACCACAACCGCCTATCCTACCGCATTCATCTATCCTACCACAACCGTCCTACCGCATTTGCCTATCCTACCACAACCGCCTATCCTACCACAACCAACTGAGTCTATCTGTCCATCTATCCTAGCACATCCATCTGTTCTACTGCGTCTGTATGTCCTACTGTATCCATCTGTCCTGCCATATCTGTCTATCCGATGCCATCTGCCTATTATACTGTATCCATCTGTCCTACTGCATAGGTCTGGCCTGCCAGATCCAAATGTCTGTCCCTCATAACAGATCAATCTGTCCTACCATAGCATCTAACCTATTATATAGGTCTCAACTACCACATCCGAATGTCCTACTGCATGTCTCTCATACTGTGTCTGTCCTTTCATATCAGTCTGTCCTAATGCATACATCTGTCCTACCACATTTGAATGTCCTACCGCATCTGTCCGTCATACAGTACCTGTCTGTCCTATTGCATCCCTATATTCTATGTTTTTTTATCTGTCCTACACCATGTTTCTGTTCCCCCCATATCCACTTGTACTATTGTATCCAACTGTACTGCTGCATCTATCTGTCCTCCAGTATATGTCTAGCCTATCGCATCTGTCTGTCCTACCGTATCTATTTGTCCTACTGCATCCTTGCATCAGACAGTATTTTCTGTTCTGCTGCATTTCTTTTTTCCACCATATCCATCTGTCCATCTATATCCCACCTTTTTACCATATCTATCTGTCCTACTGTATCCTCTTGAATCTCTCCATCTTATTTCTAAATAAAACACAATACAACTTTACTGCTTCAACCCTATCAGTAAACATCTTCCAGCGTTTCACCACAAGCTCATGCATTCATTTTTGTAGGCGTGTGTAAAAGTAAAGTGCGGCCATTCAGAAATATGGATGTCTCAATACATCGGACAACGTAGAATTACGGTTTACAGCTAGTTACAAACTCGGTGGCCCGTGTTGGACAGGGGTTTATTTGAGAGCGAGCTATAAATCTAAACCTGAAATCCGCGCAAGTTAAGTGAGAGCTTGTTTCTGTTTGTGTTGAGATTGAAAGCTGTGTAAAGCACATCATGCTGATGCTTCCATGCTGACACTCATCCTGTTGCTCTCTTTCTTTCTGACACACAAAATGCTATACTACACACTGAATACACTGTGTTTGGCGGTAAGCGAGGTGATATTTTAGTGTCCAGGTGTGTGTATGTGTGCCTGTGTGTATGAGTGTGTCCAAATGCCAGCGCAGTTGGTCGGCCCCAGCATGTAAAGGGTGAAGCTTTTAGGCAATGAGCAGCAGGTGATCTAAGCGTTTTTTTTCTCCTCCTCTGTAAGTCCTAATGCTCCTAAAAGCCACTCTGCTGCTGCGCTGCTGTAATTGGGCTTCAGTAGTTAATGTAGTATTGACTGCATTACATGCTCCTGTGCATCCTCTCCCGCTAATGCCATTTGCATCACCTTGTACATTTCCCCATATTGCCTCGCCAATGGCAGTTAAAAGCAATCCTGAGCCATGAATCATACGAGAGGGAACTTTTAGCGAGACGGATGTCCAGACCAGACAATTTACAGTTGAGTTAATCCGGGTACATTAGCGACGCAACATGTATTCACCGAGCCCGGACAAATTTATGCCTCTTTTATTGGTCTTCAGATGGCTGAGTGAAAGGATGTGATAGGAAATATCCATTTTTCAAAACATAAATAATGGGCCTGAAGTGAAGTGCCATTACTACATTACATTACTAAAAATAAATAATAAAGCAGGCCCTGAGCGAGTTCTGCAGGAGAACATTACATTTGGGTCAAAGAGGCTTTTTATAGCGGAGTTGCACAGAAGCAAGGAATCAGAAGATTTACTTCTGTGCGTTTCGAAGCAAAAATTCAACAGAAAACACATTTCTGGGTCGGGTCTAATTATAAATGCTGAAATAAATACCCAGATCATACACTCATCAGCAAGCTGCACAAGGTCAGAGGTCATCTGGGGTTTGTTTTATTAATTTGTTTGTTTGTGTTGTGAGTTTGTTAACTAGCATTTGTCTCACTGCCAGCTGAGATACCTTGCATCATGACAACCAAAATGATTCTGATGATGATGATCACGGTGAGAATGATTCTGATGATGAAGTGCACTTCATTCGTCTAAAATAATGATGGAAAGAGATATCAACACGTGACATGTTCGCGTGCTCTCATTTGAAGTGAAATCAAGCTGAAACTCTGTGGCTGAGACGCTCGAGCGTTCTCTCGTACGGGAAACGCGCGCGCGTGCGTGTATGTGTAAGTAGTGAAATGTAAAGATGAAACCTCTTCGATGCTGCGTACGATTAAACAATGCACGCGCTACCGAGAGTCATTCCACGGTACAAATCCTGAGCCGAAACCGAACTGAAGGTACTCACCCTCTTCCTTGTCTAACACCATGGTCTTGAGGAATGAGGAGGAGTCCGGCTCAGGACGCTCCGCTCTCGGATCCAGCAGGGTTCTCTTCTTCTTCCTCCTTTTTTTCTTATTATTCTTCTCTCTCTCTCTCTCTCTCTCTCTCTCTCTCTCTCTCTCTCTCTCTCTCTCTCTCTTTCTCTCGGTTTAAAATAAAAACATTCAGAATGAAATAAACGAGTCCGCGTGCTGCTGCAGGCTCCGCGTTTGTGCGCGCGCGCGCGCGTTTTTTGCGTATACGCGTGTGTATGTATGTGTGTGTGTCGTGTCGGTCCGTTTCAGCTACGTTCTGTACAGTTCTCTAAAGGTACCCCAAGATTCTCTAAGGCACCCTAAGGTTCTCTGAGGTTCCTCGCTCGTGCACACATCCGCGAAGTCGGGTCAACAGTGCAAAGGAAATCAAAAAGCACCCGAGACGTGCGCGTGACAGCTACATTCCGCTCCGATATAAGAGCTAAAACTTCAACAACAACAACAACAAAACAGAATGAGAAACAATAAACAACAACCGAAGCGAACCGGCTCCAGTAGTGCTGGAAATGTGGAAAAGAAAGAAAGGGGAAAGGCGAAATGGGGGGTGATAAGAAATAGGAATCCTGCTCGCGTGTTAGAGATGACAGAAACGGGTTGAATCGCATCGCATCGCTCGCGCTGCCGCTCTGCCCTCCCTTCTCCGCGCGCGCAATTTATGCGCCCGGCGCACCGCGCGCTCGCTCGGGTAAACGAGCGAGACGCGCGCGCACACGCGTGCATGCGTGCGCAGGCTCGGTCTGTGCGTGCACGCGCTTTCCTCTCTCTCTCTCTCTCTCTCTCTCTCTCTCTCTCTCTCTCTCTCTCTCTCTCTCCTTTTTTCTTCCCAGAGAAGCGCCGCGGATTCCCCTGTTAATTAAATCAATTCATTATGCTGCAGATCTGATTAGCGCGCGCCTTTCCTCCACCTCTTTGAATCAATTATTCAATACACAAACATAATTGCTTGTGCCAGAGGTGTCTAAGTATTAGCTTATTTAACTCCAAGGACACTAATTACCCCTAGGGCAAGGGAACTTTTCTCATTAATTCTGACAAAACACAAAAGCACACGGCTAAAGGAAAAAGTGTGTGTGTGTGTGTGTGTGTGTGTGTGTGTGTGTGTGTGTGTGCGCGCGCAGGTTTTTATAACTTGGCAATGACCAAAAGTCCCCACAAGGATAGACAAACCAAGCTTTGACCGTACAGACATATTATTTTTATTATTATTATCATTATTATTATTATTATTATTATTATTATTATTATTATTATTATTATTATTATTATTAATAATAATAATAATAATAATAATAATAATATAATAAAAGGAAAATATAAGAAAAATGTCATCATAAATATATTGCAGAAAATGTTTTTAATTGTATCAATAAAAAATTATATAATATAATACTAATAATAAAAGGTTTTTATCCTTTAATTAGCTCTAGTAGTGGAAGGTCCTCACAATGATAGACAAGTGTGTGTGTGTGGGTGTGTGTGTGGGTGTGTGTGTGTGTGTGTGTGTGTGTGTGTGTGTGTGTGTGTGTGTGTGTGTGTGTGTGCTTGTACGTGCGTGCGTGTGTGTGAGAGTGGTGGTCATTAAAGCATGTACAGTAGATTTATGGAGTGATTTATGAAGAGAACAGGCACAACGCCAGATAAACACTGATTTTGGGAACGACAGCACAACAGATGGGCCGTGTTTTGATGTTTTGATGAGATGAGAGGCGAGAGCGTGCTCAGGCTCGGCTAATAGAATTGTTAGCTATTATTTCTGTTATGAAAGTGTCTCTGCTTCATGATGGCTCCTTAACTAACTGCTTTCACTCGTCCCGGGGAGACTTTTAACCAATTAGGCAGCAGAGATCCAACCACACTTAAGCGCTAGAGGAGATGCAGAGGTTAAAGAAAGTGCAGTTAGTCAGCAGGAGGTGATCCAAAATATAATCTCTTATTTAGTTTGGTGTAAACTTAATTGCCATCTGTATTCACACTAAACCTTAAATATCACGCAACACAAAGGTGCCTTGAGCTGCAGAATATATAATACATGGAAAAAAGTGTGGGGACACCTGACTTTTGTAGCCATATGTGGTTCCCTTTCAGGAACTCGAGCTGCTTCAACACTTTGGGAATCTCGGGTGGGGTGACGTCACGACCAGGAAGCAGACCGGAACACTGAGGTGACCAGGTCCTGGAATAATTTGTAAAGCAAGGCTTATACATCGTCAGGTCAGGCCGCACATACAAATTCTAGGAGGCCAAGAAACAGTTGGTGGCGTTCAATCGGTTCCTCTCTTGCCGCTTTCATGGGGCTGCTCAGCACAAGTGCTGGGCATCTTGAAATTCAGAGACAGAGTGTCGCCACTCGCACTTCCCCAGAAACTAGGGACCCTGGGTGGTACTCCTGGCTGAGGCCTGAGGAATTCACAGATCTGAGGACCTTTATCTTTAATAAAAAAATCCTGATGAGTCAGGAGTTTTTTGGGTCTCCCTCCTCGACGCCCTCATGGAATTGGCTCATTAAACCTGCCACAAGTAGTGCTTCAGGGCACAGCTATCTTCATCTCTCAGAAGACCCCTAGAGCTGTGCCAGGGCATAGCCCTGGCTCTAGGCACACCATAGGTCAGTCTTGAGAGACTGCTTCCTATCCTGCTAGACTATCTGGCAGCTTGGAACGCCTGCTTGTATTAGATGGTCCTTCACACTGTGGAGAGAGGATATTATGGTTCAGTTCGGGTCTTTTCTGCCCCGGTTCAACGGGGTGTGTCCCACGCTGGTGGGGTCCGGGCAGGCTCTGGTTATAGAACAAGAAGTAGAAACTCTCTTGAGCAAGCTGGTCATTGAGATGGTCCCTTCGTTCGACAGAGAGCCAGTACTTCATAATTCCCAAAAAGAATAGGGGGCTGCATCCATTTTAGATCTACATCAGCTGAGCCGCTCTCTATTGAGACTCAGGTTCAAGGTGCTTACCCTGAAACAGATCATGTCTCAAATCAGGTCAGAGGACTGGTTTGTCACAATAGGTCTAAAGGATGCTTATTTTCACGTAACCATCCTTCCTTTACACTGAAAGTTTCCAAGGTTTGATTTCGAGATGAAGCTTACCAATATCGGGTCCTTCCATTCGGCCTTGCACTTTCACCTCATACCTTTTACAAAGTGTGTGGATGTGGCTCTGGCTCCTCTGACACTCCGGGGCATCTGCATATTGCACTATATTGATGACTGGTTGATATTAGCTTGATAAGAGCACCTGGCAACCCGGCATCAAGCTGTCGTTCTCACCCTTATGAAGGAATTAGGGTGTCTGCACTGTCACCTCCTTTACAAGCTAGCACCGTCTCCACCGCATGTGTTCTTATAGCTTCCTGGTCGGGATGTTACCCCGCCAGTGACGTTGCACTGTTCCATTGGACAGATTAAACACGTGATTCAGAGCTTGGTCAAACTGACAATGCTCCTGGACACAAAGCCATCTCAATGAAGATATGGTTGACATGGGTTGGAGTGGAAGATCATCAGTGGCCTGATATAAAGAGCTCTGTCCTCAAACCTACTGAACACCTTTGGGATGAATTGGAACACTGACTGTATGCCAGTCCACACTCTACATCAGTACCTGACTTTGCTAACATCACTGTGGCAAAATGAACACTAATCTAGTGAAACATCTTGCCAGAAGAGTGGAGGTTATTATAAGAAGTAATACGGACTAAATATGGAATTGGATGTTCAAAAAGCACACATGTCCACCTAACCTGTGTTCATATGGTGTATTTCACCTTGTCCAGGTTTTGATCGTCAGATAGATGCTACCCTTAAATGCAGCACTCAAATGACTGACTTGAATGTTCAAGCACTTTAAAAAGATTGACATTTTCCCTGTGTTTCATTAGTGTCTTAAACCTTTTAAAATAAATTCCAACAACATTACTAGTATGATAACCTGCATCCTATTCCTACACAAATTCCTCATCCTATTGTACACAAAGCCACACCTCAAGAAGCTACAACTGTTAGTGCAGTTCTATTAGAGTTGTCTTTACATTATTTATTTACTTATCCTTGTATTTATTTTGAAGTTATTGATG
>NC_139586.1:11170731-11178231 GCF_946808225.1 Silurus aristotelis
CAATAATGAATCTCATCAAAAGCTCCAGGCCGAGCCGCATGTGACAGTCTCGAATTTCAAGGTTTTTGACCATCCCCATTTGAGGCATTCCTCGGGGAGAGTGTGATTACTCAAGTTTAGCAGTTTATTGCCTCATCTTTCAATAGCCACTGAAGCACAAAATTCTCATATAAGTCGCTCCCTTTTTTCCCCTTCCTACATGAAGAGGAGGCCAATAGACTGCAGAACAGCTGGTGATATCCAGGAGAAGCACTGAGAGGAACCCTAATGCAAGGAACGTGCATGTTTTGTTATCAGGTTATTATTGCAATGATCAAAAACTGAACAAAAGTCTTACATTGTAAAAAAAGAATTTGCATGTTACACTTAATACGGTATAAGTTATGAATGTTGGTGTGAGAAATCACTACAAAGGCTCAACACTACTGACGATGAAATGTAGACGAAACATGGCAAACGATTTTTTTTTCTAAAATTGCTATTATGTGGTACAGAGGTATCTGTGAATTAGTTTGAATGTGAAATAGTTGCAGTCCTTATACGATTCTCCAACAGTGAGCCAGCAGTAAGAAAATTAACTCCTCATCACTGAACTGTTCCTCTAGTTAATGTAATTAGAAACCTAGCTGAGCGGTCAAGCTAATGCACTCAACTAAACATCCAGTCAGACATTTTGCAATTAAAAAGGGTTGGTTGTCTCAAGAGTCTCTAAAGAGCAGTACAATTTTCAGTCTATTTTCCAATTTCGGAATTTTTGATAGCAAAATTATAATGGTATAATTTTTATATTATCCACCACAGTTTATTTTACTTTTCTTACTTTTGTGTATACATTCTGTTCATTTAAATCCCAATGAGAGTTTATAATTAGCTAAGAACTCACAGTAGAACATATAAAGTCCACTGCACTACTATTACTACTATTACTATTACTATTACTATAGTAATACATTTTTACTAAACTGGTAGTAATAATCACATTAGCATCAGCTGTAACAGTAGTAATAGAATGTAATAGTCCATGCTATTACCACTGTTACCACTGTTGCTAATGTGATTATTACTACTATTACTATTACTGTTATTACTATTACTACTGATACAAATTATTATTTTACTATAATTAATATAGCTATTACTGTTACTGCTGTTACTATTAGTAACATTACTAGTACCCTTACTGTTACTACATTTACTACTAATCCTGTTACTAATGTTACCATTATTACTACTACTGTTAATATATCAAGAAATTGTTCTTAATTAATTATTAACAATATTAATACAATTGTTTTGGTTTACTTTGTTACTGCTGTTTCTACTGTTACTAGTTTTAACTGTTACTACTTTAGTTACTCCATTAATGCACTATTTCTGCTGGTACTACTGCTATTATTAATCTTACTAGTACAATTGTTACAACTACCTCTATTACAACTGGTATTAGTGCTGTTACTTTTACTACTGTTACTGATGAATTTACTGTTAGAAGTACAACTGTACAACTACTACTACAACTACTACTATTACTACTGACACTATTGGTATTACTGATAATACTGTACAATAATAGTACAACCATTACTCTGTACTGTCACTAATACTGTCATTGCTGTTGTCTCTACTTATTCTAGTACAACCATTACTACTAATTATGTTACTACTGTAATGTTTTTTCCACTATTACTAGTTACTTCTTTTACTTTTACTTTTTCTGCAGTTACAGCTTATAAAGTGTATTTATTCATTCATTCATTCATTCATTTTTTCCTGCTTATCCGTAATTCGGATCGCGGGGGCAGCAGTCTAAGCAGGCCCCCGCCTTCGACTGCTGCCCAATCTTTACAGCACCGTCCCTTACGGTCCCTCCTGCAGGTGGTGAGCCCATGGGAAGGCGGCCCCACGTCACTCCGACGTCACGGGCCTTGATAATTCCCTCGTAAGGGACCCCCGGAGCATAGAGGGTTAAGGGCCTTGCTCAAGGGCCCAAGAGTAAGTGTATTTATAGATATTATATAGATATAATTTGATTTATTTCTGCAAGCAATTAGAACTGCATTTTAGCTCTATATAAAAAGTGTATTTATATAGAGCTAAAATGCAGTTCTAATTGCTTGCAGAAATAAATCAAATTATAACTAATATTACTAGAAACAAGTATACCACCATATAGCAATATATAGCACCAATTCAATAAACAAATCATTCTGTATTATCATGTGTAATATTAATGAGAAATTAGTCAAATAAAAAAAAAAAGTAAAAAAAAAAAATGTTGTTTAATTACTTTATTTTCATTGTGCAAAGTAAATGTACAGAGCCAATGAAATGCAGATAGCATCTAACCAGAAGTGTATAAGTGGCCTATTTACAATAAATAGCAATGTGGTAAATGAGGATATCGGTCCATATTGTCAGGCCCGGACAAACCCAGGCGGAAACCGAAGTTGCACGTTACGGGTTTCAATAAGTTTGTACTGCGAAAAGAAGGAAAACGCACTGAAGGTCCTGGGAAGTAAAAATAATCCAGAATGTATCGGGAGATACGGATACAGATGTTGTACCGGAAGAGTCAGTAGAATCCAGGAAGTCCTTTAGAAAGGTAGGGATAGTAGATCCGTAGAACGTCAGGGAAAGGCTAGGTCCACACGGTTCGAGAGAACGGAAAGTTCTACAAAGAGTCCTTGGGTGTTCTGCCAGCATAATCTGTGAGAACGGACAAGGGTTTGAGGGAGAGAGAGAGAGCATTAAGTAGGCCAGGCGCTGATGAGCGCCAGGTGCCGGTACTTAGTAACACGGAGACTCACTCCGTGCAGTCGGTGTGTTGAGGAGAGGCGAGGCTGGTGGTTCCCTGACACATATGTACAGGTTGAGAGTGATTAATGTACAGAAAGTGAAGTAGGTAAAAAGATGTGGTATATATTGTAATATACAGTATAACTGTGCAATGATTGTGCAGTGGCGATGCCATGTCAAGGAGATAACATGCTCAAATATCATATATTTGAAAGATCAGACTTTAATATTTGTTCAGATACAAATTGGAAATGCAATTTGATATGCAATGCTAGATTATAGTGCTATATAAAAGTCTTGGCACCATGCACTTCTGTTGGATCACTTTCATGATTAAAATATTCAGGAAAAGATTGAATGGAAAAGATTCAGTCTAATTTGTACAAATTAGAATGATGGATATTTGATTAATCTCCACTCCATTGCTTTCAGAGCAATAAAAACCCCTCTGTTCCTGTGTGCTGTTATGCGATGTGAAACAAACTCAGGGACTTCTACACTATTACAGATAGTTCCGAATTGGTAAAGTAGGATTTCCAAAGGCAATACAACGTTTACAAAAGCTCATGAAGATTCAAGACCTCTGGACGGAGCTGGACTCATCTCGTGTCCTGTCCTTCTGGAGATGTGTGCTGCAGATCGATCACGCTCCCCATGGGACTCTCGGTAACAGGCACTGATTGCTTTCTGCAGTCGAGGCTCTTAAGTGGGAGCTTCGTGATGGGCTTCTGGACAACACTTAACGATCAATCAGCTGAGAGGCAGGCCCATTTCCCCTTACTGCATACAGAACCTGTCTTACACACACACACACACACACACACACACACACACACACACACACACACACACACACACACACACACACACACACACACACACACACACACACACACACTATCTATCTGAGGATGAGGATGCAGTGAGAGGTGCTTGAGTGATGGACGAATGGAGCACCATGGTGTTATTCACACACACAGTAGGGTGATTCATGGTCATTATTTATAATAAGATCGTTCTCCAGAGATGTGAAGGTTGATGTTTTGTTTTGAATGATATTTATGTATTATATATTTACTTATTTTGAGAGAATGACCTTCAGCCGTCTGCCATCTGCATTATTGTTCCATAAGCTTGTCTTTCAGATTGGCAGCCATCCTCATGTCAATTACAAACAAAGCACTGCAATCAAAACGAAAAGCAGAGAGCAAACTTCTATTGTCTCTTCTACTATCCAATGTGTTATTTCATTTAAAACCTCTCATCTCGTCCAGGACCAAACAGTACACTCATGAGCAAATGTCGATTTAGCGACAAGCTTTCAAAGCTAATAATCCTTTACATCCACATGCCAAGGACATGATTGGGCTGTGAGCTTTGTGTAAAGGTATTGCTGCTTGCTCTGCTGTATGGACAGACTTTTATAGCAAAGCGAGACTGCTCATTGATTAAGGATTCCATTGACTTAATGAACCTTCGGCCTGCTATCAGACAAGCGCACAATATATGTTCTAATCTCTCAAACAGATGTCTGGTCCAGGCTCGCTTTAAATGAATTGATCTACTCATCTCCTCACAAACAGGAAAATGGGCGAGTATTGATATGACTCTTAGCTCAGTGATGGATTGAGAGTGGTGTTAAAACATGATCCATTGACCAAGCAGGTATCGCACAACAGAACCTCACAAGTGCTTTACTTTTAGCCATGCTTTTCCTCTCAATTTGTCCCGAAGACTGAGATTCTTGCCCTTTATATAAGTGATAATCCATAGTTTGTTGTGTGTTACACAATTTTTATGCACAATGCAGAGGTGAACATCAGGCTGACATGAAGCAAAGTGCTTTTTAAATGATTTAACGCACGCCTGGCCATGTATTATTATCCTGCTTATACCATGGCCAATTTCCAGCATTGCAGTGCAAAACTGACTGAATGGATAAAAAGAATGTTTTTTTTGGTTGTTTTATATACAGGTTATTAAATCTTGGATTCTGCTGCTTTAAGACATAGGCAGAGCTAAAGTGGTGCCAGGTGCTCTATTTGAAAACCTTATTAGAGAGCGAGAGTTTGAATCACATGTATCCGTAATTATAATAAAACTGTTGGTGCTAACTCCTTGCGACATTTTTTCTTATACTCTACCATTTTTGCTTGAAAAAAAAAAATCATTAATTTGTTTGTCAAATTCAACTTGTACCTTCACCCATCAATCAAAGTCACATCATTCACCAAATAAGTCAAACAGCATGCAAAAACATCCATTTAGCTCAGAAAGGTCAATAGAAAATTTTTACAATTGTATTAAACTGTAACTGTATGTTATATGGTTAAAGGTGCTATATGACAGTGCATTCAATGCTGACTAAAATCCTTATAACTACCAGTGAGTTTGATGCTTTTAACTCCTTCCCCTCAGTCAATTAGAATCCAGTATTCTGACTGACCATGGTGGAATAACTGACAGTATATATCTAAACTGGTACCAAGAAAAGAGAGTGATATTAAAAGCAGATTTCTGATACACACTATTTAGTGAAAGGACATGATTAAGACTCCACTGTGGAAATTCTTTCCTGTAGTTTTAAAATGAACCCGAATTCTTATTTTTTTTCCAGCAGCATTTAATAGGCTTGTTAAAATATTAAACAGATGGAGACCAGACAGTAAACTGCAGTCAGTTTTCTGAATGCGCATTTTTATCTCCGGTAACATAAAAATGCACTAGTTAAAGAGCATGATGAACTTTAGTATTCAGTAAACCTGGCTATGTTACAGGACCCATTGCAAAGTCTGCAGTGAAAAAAACAAAAAACTCTGGAACCCCTGCAAACATGTGTGTTTCTCCCATCACTGCACGAAGAGCATTTCTGTTTTAATTCTTGCTTTTTTATCCATAAAAGTGCTTTATTCGATTCGGAATTTAAACATTCTCTTGTCCTCCCTGCACATCGCTTTCACATCAGTTTGTCAGAAACATTAGTCTTTTTTTCACGGCCTGCGATAATGAGGCAGCTTTATTGGTCAAAGGCCATCGTCATTTGAGCTCTTATTTTATAAACCCATTTCTGCAGACTGACACTCGTATAGTAATAAATCTCAGTCGTCGCTTGGCAGAAGATTGCGCTGTGAATGTCAGAGCGGACAGGAAATTGTAATTAAAGAAAGGAAATTGCCTTTAAGAAGCACTCAATTTTAAAATAAGCAACGCATAGAGATTCTGTAAGCATTCTCAAAATTATGCACCAATTTCAAAAAGGTGTTTTCTTCCACTGTATTTATTCTCTCTCTCTCTCTCTCTCTCTCTCTCTCTCTCTCTCTCTCTCTCTCTCTCTCTCTCTCTCTCTCTCTCTCCCTCCCTCCCCGATTTTTATACACACAAGCATAACAAAAAAAAATGATGATTCACTTGCTACCTCTAGAGAGTTGGAAGACTGCATTTTATTCCCAGGTGTACTTTATATATATTTACTGTATTCTTATATATCCTCAAGGTCTTTGTTCAACAGGAAGAGAAAATTGTGACCTTTTTTATTTTGTTCAACATTTGAATTCATTTTCACACAATACACTCAAAACTCTTTGCCATTCAAACATTTAGTGTTGAATAGACAATAACAGAATGGGATGTGTGTGTTATTGTTGCCTTGAGAACTACTTCATCATCATCATCATCATCATCAGCAGCAGCACACAGGTGTGTGTGTGTGTGTGTGTGTGTGTGTGTGTGTGTGTGTGTGTGTGTGTGTGTGTGTGTGTGTGTGTGTGTGTGTGTGTATATATACAGAGATTTTTGAAAGCATAAAAGTTTCTGTGTTTAGATTTCATTCTGTATGACTAAGAATGAAGCTTTTCAAAAACGTCCTCCAAACTAGAGAAATGTAAAAACTGTTTAAAAAAACCGTAAACTTGTTTAAAAAATGTCACATCAGAAACCTGAATGTGGATGTTGTGTCAGTATAAAGTGAAGTTTTTGTATATTGTGTGTGTATAGTGTGTACATACAGGGTGTATTGCATGTTTTTATAGCATATGTATAATGTGTATATAGTGTGTGTATTGTGTGTGGTTTATATAGTGTGTATAGCCTGTGTATGTAGTGTGTGTAAAACGTGTTTCTGTAGCATAGGTGTACAGTGGAACCTCGATACTCATGACCTTGACATTCGTGACCTCGATAGTTCGCAACTTTTCATTTGGAAGCGGACGGATCGAGTGGCTCGGAAGGTCGGAGTAACATTTCGGAGTTTGTACTAATAAATAACATAGAAATGTTTGAAAAACTATTTTATTATTGTATTATTCATTTAAAGTAGTAAATAAAACATTTATGACAAGTAATTAACAATTTTTGTTGCATTTATAGTACAGTGCATGTACAATTTTCCTTGAAAAAGGAACCATCAAAAGGAGAAAGTCAAAACCTTGAAATTTTTTTTTACTGCTCTTGAAACACACGTGCCACTCAATACACTTTGAACGACTCATTGCAGCATCGCCGTAAACTTGCTGATTAAAGTTAGTGTCTTTGGCAGATTTGCAAAAATTTTAGAACTTGCTGCCCATGATGAAATTGCAAACATGATAACGCACATGGTCAGAATATCACCAGTTGCACAGCTCCTGTTGCACACAAGAATATGTCTTTTGGCACATTGACTTATTTAGGGCACCCTATGACTGTGCGTGATATAAAACTAACTTT
>NC_139586.1:11183231-11245731 GCF_946808225.1 Silurus aristotelis
GTGTG
Source organism: Silurus aristotelis (assembly GCF_946808225.1). Taxonomy (NCBI): domain Eukaryota; kingdom Metazoa; phylum Chordata; class Actinopteri; order Siluriformes; family Siluridae; genus Silurus; species Silurus aristotelis. The sequence goes on from NC_139586.1 coordinate 11,183,237, forward strand.
TGTAGAGTGGCAGTGTAGCATTTTACAGCTCATAATGAGATCTTTTTCTGAGACTGCACTCAAACACTCGTCTGGCTGGCCGGATTAGATCTCCCTCACTATTCAATAGAGTTAGTGTTGAAGTGTTAAAATATTCTTTACTGGCTGGAAGTGTTGATTAGATCAGACCTGTGTGTACACTTGCTACTTTGGATACTTTTGGGGTATTTATGTTTCTTTTATTTAGTTTGACTTGTTCCACTGTTAGCTGTGTATAGATTATTTGATTTTTATTTATTTATTTATTTAAAAATGACAATAGGTTACTGATCCCCTAGATTCTGATTCGGATAAATAAATAAAAATAATAAGAATAATTCATGAATTATTGATTGTTATTAATAATTATAATAAAGTATATTTGAAATTCAGGCATTTTTTCAAATTTTATTTTAGCAATAATTAAAAGATATTTCCTGACTGTTTCATCTTGAGCTTTTGTTTCCCTCTGTGGGGAAATTTCACTTGTGATGTTTTGCTCAGGGTTCTCCAGTTTCTTCCTTAAAACATGACAGTGGCGAATAGTGCAGTTTTAAAGATAGCAGTGTTTAGAGAGGCAGCAATGATTATACACATTAGTATTTAGAACGTTTATACCTTAAAGACAGTAGTGATTAGAGAGTGCATTGTTTAAAAGCAGCACTGATTAGAGGCAGTAGTGTTTTCATGTAGCAGTGTTAGAGAGAAGCACTGACTAAAGGCAGCAGTGTTTCCATATAGCAGTGATTAGCGTGAGCTCTGAGTAGAGGCAGTAGTGTTTCCCTGTAGCAGTGTTCAGCGGCAGCACTGATTAGAGGCAGCAGGGTTTACATGCAGTAGTGTTCAGTGGCAGCACTGATAAAAGGCAGCAGTGTTAGTGCAGTGCTTAGAGGCAGCAGTGATTACATGCAATGTTCAAAAGTGACACTGATTAGCAGTGTTTAGTGAGCGCAGTGTTTACATATAGCAGTGTTCAGAGGCAGTGTTCAAAAGCAGCATTGATTAGAGGCAGTAGTGTTTAGAGAATGCAATGTTTACATGCAGCAATGTTTAAAATCTGCAGCACTGATTACAGGCAGCAGTGTTGTGAGTGTGGCACTGAATTCGGACAGAAAAACTGGGTAAGCCGCAGTGATGATGTACAGCATCGTGTGTTAGCATGGCCATGAGCTCAAGTGAGCTTATGAAATAACCATGACATGTGGAGAAATAATTAACATGTTCTCAATTTTTGACTTTCAGAGAGAAGGTCCTTTGGCTTATCAGTGCTTAAAAACGCATCCGTTAAAGCTGCGGGCGAACGACTCGGCCCGGGAGTTTAATGATTTTATGAATCACAAGCTTCTCATGGTGGCTCTTGTGATGTGGAGTGAGATATGCAGGAGAGCGAGACAGCCGGACTCATGGCTAGCTCATCAGCTTGAAGGCTTTTTCTGTCATTATCTTGGGAAAGCATGCACAGCCTGGTCATTAATGTTCTGCTGCCATGTGGCTCTGAGGTCTCCATTATAGCGTTTTTCTGTATTTATCTACAATTTAACCAGCACTATGAGTGTATATTTGTTCGCGCGCGCGTGTGTGTGCGTGTGCGCGTGTGTGTCTGTGTGTCTGTGTGTGTTTTGTCAGGGTGCAGTACTAGTCAGTGATAAATAAGAAATTATACATGATATGTTTTTCTCCTTTTCCACTCATTGTGTTTTAAACCTGTGACAGCTCTTTATTTCATGTACTGCATTTAATATTCAGCTACAACTAAAATATGAAAGCAGAAAAACTCGACCTGCACACACACACACACACACACACACACACACACACACACACACACACACACACACACACACACACACAAAAACCTCCAATGCAGATCCAGTTCATCATCACCTGCACGTGGCTTAAACACAGCCTGCAGTTTGGCAAAGAATATTTTGGGAGCATTGCTATGACAGGTGCATTACAGGACTGAAATCCTCTTCACTGTGGTTCTCAGGCTTTTCTTGCGACAGGCCCTTATTTTAATCTTATTTAACAGTCTGTGCCTGACGTTCAATTCATTGCAGGGCCTCAAAGATTGGAGACTTTCCAAACAATCCTGAGTTCACCCAAGCTTGGAATTGGTTTTCTGTGGAACATCTCCCTCCTCCCTTTGGGCACTTTACCAATTTGACCAAATTTGTTCCATCACTGGCTGTATGCACCTGGAGTGTTTTTCGGCCCTTCTCTGTGCGCTCGGTGGTAAAATTTGCAAACCTGAAAACATTAACTACTATGTTAGAAACCAGAGCCAAAGATGGCTGGAGGTCAGATTATAAATTATATTTCTTAGTATTGTTTTCTAGGGACATAAAAACTACAGTCAATACTAAACTGTGCTACCAATAACTATGCTACTGCTGCTAAAAATACTACTATCACTACTGCTTAATTATTATTATTAATAATAATAACAATCAAAATAAAATATATAATTAAAAGGAAGAGTAAGTATATTAGACCTTTATAACACATCCTAATAATTGAATAAGTATTTTTTTCCAAAATGAATATTATTTTAAACAAATGCATAAATTTGGTGCTAAAAATAATTATAAATAAGGCAGACAGACAAACAAACAAATCATTAAGGAAGCTAGGCAAGTCATCGCCTGTATTTTATTTATCACCCTAATGTTAGGAAAGGCGCATATACCACAGAATGTCTCTGGCATCATTGCTTGCTAGCTAAGTGTCATGAGATTGAAATTTGGCTAGCCAGACTTCTTACTCATGCCCCTTTCACCAACAGGACTAAAAAAAACTCATTAAAGGAACTTAATTAAATTACATACACTGGCTCCAAGTGAATAAATAAATCACCTTACGCTAACACAATGTTTTTAACATCCAGCATTATTAGGTCATTGCTCGTCATGCTGTCCAGCAAAATATATAGACTAAAATATTAGGACACCTGTTTTTCCAGTCATATGTGGTTCTGCCAAACTGTTGGAGGCACACAATTAGTGTCCACAGTCCACAGTCTGTGGATGTGGTAGCATTATATTTCCCTTCATTTGATTAAGAGACCCAAACCTGATTCAGCATGATATTGTCTCTGTACACAATGCAAGCTCCATAAAGATATGGTTTACATGGGTTGGAGTGGAAGATCTCCTGCTATAGATCTCTGCACTTAACCCTATTGAAAACTTTTGGGATGCATTGGAATGCTGACCATAACCCAGGCCTGATTTTACTAACACTACTGTAGCTGAATGAGCACAAAACTCCACAATCACCAATCTCTAAAATCTAGTGAAATATCTTTTCAGAAGAGTGGAGGCTAATATAACAGTAAAAGGGGACACATTTGTGTCTGCAAACTTTTGTCCATATACTGTCATCCTGGGTTAAAACCCAAAACCACAAACTCTTTATTAATAGAAAGTAATAAAGTTAATAAAGGTGCAATAACTGCAATAAATAAATTAATAAAGGTGCAGTAACTGATGACTCACTCTCTGTTGGAAATGAAAGCAATGGGGAAATGAAAAGTGTAAACTTTTAAGTGATTTCCTATAAATAATGACACTCATTGTGTCTTGCATTTATATCTATAATAAACGAGGTAAAAGTTGAATAGATTCTAATAAAAAAATAATAACCAAAATATAATAGTAAAGTGTTATCCTGTCCTCCGTTCATCCATTCTGTCTGTCCGTCTATTTGTCTATCTGACTGGTAATGTGCACTTTATCTTCGAATTTCTCCCTCAACCCAGCACAATAACAGCCTTGTGTCTGTGTGATGTATTAACAGGACATAAGGGGCTCCTAAAAGCTGATATACTGTAATTGTGTGCAATAATTGCAGTTATAAAAGCGCCACTAAATGCCCCGTTGGAGTTGGGAATATTAGCTGCAGCGTCCAGTGAAACGCTCACCCACTGCTTTTTCATTTAAAGCATGAGTGTTGCTGGAAATATCATTTGGCACTTACAAACAAATCACCAGTTTTACATGGAGATAAAGACCTAAATGCTTCATAAACCTTTAAAAGATAAGTGTGTTTGTGTGTTTATCAGAGACATCACAAAAGAGGAGTGTATGTTTGAGTGTTTGAACTCTATGACAAGATTTCACTCCACCCAGCATGGCTTCAGTCGGCAAAAGTAATTAAGAGAAACTTGAAATAATTTGAACTAATTCTGTTTTGCAGAAAGTAAAGCATCGTGCGGTGATTGTGAAAGGAGGAAAAACTTATTTATATATCAGCAGAAAGATGACACCTTTTTTCGTTCAAAAGCATCTCTGGGTGGAGAATATGAATCTTCTTCTTGTTTAGTTTTTTTTTTGCTTTCACCCTCAGACTTCAAATTCATAATACACCATGCCATTGCGCATTAAAGCGTCAGCATGAGTTCTCAGAGGGCGGCGTGAAGACGAAAAACAATGTTCAGGAGCGTAATAGCGTCCACACGCAGTGTGATTTCTCATTCACTATCACAAGTGCTCCAGGACTGCAGGTGGTGCTGTTAGAATAGCATACCACATTTGATTGATAGACACAGATGCAGTTAAAATCAATTAACTGTCGAGAACATGTTAAGCATGTCAGAGAAACCTATATAAAGTTTCACATAGCTGCAACATAAATGATCCACTGACATGGAAAAGCAAGACTACAATTATATCATAATGTTCACAAACACACAAAACTCTCATTGGAGATGAGGCTTCTTGTTGTTATCATTATTAGAGTGGTCTTCCTTCTCACTGTACATTTTCACATTGTTTAAAAACCACATACGAATCTTATGGCCAGACGTCAAAAAAAGATTTCCCCAAGTGTGGTATGTGAGGTTTTTAGTAATTTTTAGAAGTAGAGATATATCCTGCAGAAACACTTTACTTTAACAAGCTGTGTTTATAATGGTTTCTCTCAAACTGAGTGTGTGTGTGTGTGTGTGTGTGTGTGTGTGTGTGTGTGTGTGTGTGTGTGTGTGTGTGTGTGTGTGTGTGTGTGTGTGTAAGAGAGAGAGAGAGAGAGAGAGAGAGAGACAGAGAGAGAGAGAGAGAGAGAGAGAGAGAGAGAGAGAGAGAGAGAGAGAGAGAGAGAGAGAGAGACTGATCCCAGTAATCTGCGCTGCTTTGCGTATACACACACCGATCCATTTGCCTGTGAAGTTGTGACTGCTGGTGTCAGGCCAGAAAATCCTGTTTCCTTTGGAAGCCTGTTACCATGTCAAGACCTTTTGATGAAAAGAAACTGGAACGTGAGGATCAGCATAAGACAACAAAATCACCTTTAAATGTCAGCCTTGGGTAATATTTGCTCATAATAAAGCAAACTCTAAATATTTCTTTTTAATTTGGTTGAAATCATTTGTACGTGTTTGGAGGTATTTTTCTGATATTCATTTCTTGTGTGTCTGTGGGTGTGTGTGTTTAAAATATAATAATAATCCTAATAATAGCCATTTATTATTCCAGTTCTTTACTGAACCACTAAACTGCAATTCCCATAATCCTAAGTCTCTAGCCATGCTCAAAGCTAACAGCTTGCTGATTGGTTGTGTTACACCATTAAGTAATGGTTTTAAGCTTGGTTCTAAAAGCTGTCTTGGCTTTTCACACATCATCCATATGTGTTTGTTATAGTGTTGGTCCTGACTCCACTCCTGCACTTTTGTCATTGGTGTGTTACACACTATGTTCATCTGTTAGCTCTTAATCAGCTTGTCTGTATTAAAGTTACAGTTTCTGGATCAGACACTCGTTCATGTTTTCACGGTGTGATGTTTTGGATGCTGGGTTTTCATGTCATTAAACACAAGGACTGACAGATGCAAATGCAGGTAAACAGTATATTAGAATCCACAGCAGACAAATGCAAAACAGGAAATTAAACTCCTGGTCAGGGAAAAGAAACAGGTCAAATGATCCAAAGCAGGTCAAATATCAAAAGGCAGTTAGAACAATACAGCTGGGTGATGTCACTGATACGAACATAAGGACTGAGCAAATACTTTGCAATTAGTGTGTGAACCAGAGTTTTATTATATAGGGTGTGGGTGTGTGTGGGTAATTGATCATACATGTGCTCAACGAGAGGCTGGGTAAATGGGAACAATGCAAAGTGTGGGAAAAACAACTGTGGGGGCCGTGTTAGATGGTCGGGGTGTTTGCTGTGATCTGAAATTTCCTGTTAAACCTTGTAGACTTATACTTTGAATCATATTATGGATCATGACAGGGTCATGGTTCAGGTTTTTGTCTTTGTGTCCTGCATTTACTTACTGCACATGATGTTCACATCTCATTACTATGCCTTTTTATTTTCCTTTTTTTATTTGCATGACATTTCTGCTTACATACTTTTCACTCAGTTAAAAAACTTGTGGTACTTAATGTTTAGATTCAGAACCATTATTATTTCCACTAAATCTCAAATAACATGTTTAATTAGAAAATTATTTAACCCTTAAACTTTACCTTTCTTAAACCTGACATTTTCATTCATCTACATTTTCTAATAATAATAATAATATTAATAATAATAATAAAACAGATCAAATGAAAAACTGGACATTTGGGATTTACATTAAAAGTATATCCCTGGGAATTCATCATGCCCATAGTAAAGAAAACAAAACATCTCATTAACCTTCACTAATTTTGTCAAAACCGAATAAACCTAGAAAACACACACACACACACACACACACACACACACACACACACACACACACACACACACACACACACACACACACACACACACACACACAGACACACACACACACACCAAACACATGTACATATATAGATACATACACAATTCCAGCTTTGTAGTTGCTCTGTCTATGGCAGAGGACCAGAACTCCTCATGTAATAGTGACTGAAATATTTCTCTCTCTCTCTCTCTCTCTCTCTCTCTCTCTCTCTCTCTCTCTCTCTCTCTCTCTCTCTCTCTCTCTCTCTCTCTCTTTTTTTTTTTTTTTTTCTTTCACCCTCGTTCTTACAGCACTCAGTGTTTAATATAATAATGCAGTAATCAGGATCGTTTTGTGTTTCACTCTACGGCCATTTATTCATCACTGAGGCCTCTTTGATGATGTTTCGTTTCGGAGAAGTGCTGCCGGAGCGTGTTTGACCTGCTGATGCTCGCCTCTGGAAAGCAGCTCCTAACTCGTTTAATTTGAGCTGAGCAGCAGACGAGAGGACGGTGTGTCACCACGAGTTCCTCAAACCTAATGTGGTGCAAATAGGGCTATTATCCCCGAAACAACACAAACCCAGGATGAAGCTAGTGTTTTTTCCCCCCACTTTTCTGACTCCAGGATCGGTCATGTTCTCCATTTCACCATTATGCAGAAATGCCGCATCAAAACAACCAATGGAACTCCATTTTTCCTTTATTATTTCTTTTTACACAAACAAACAGCAGAAATATTGATGAGAACCGCTGAATTTGAAAGACATAATGATGTAATTTGGGCCTCTCTAGTTCAAAGTGAGTGAGTGAGTAAGTGAGTGAGTGAGTGAGTGAGTGAGTGAGTGAGTGAGTGAGTGAGTGAGTGAGTGAGTAACCTATGAAAAGCCACACCTTTAATTTTAGGCCAATAATCATATTTGTGCCATGGAGTTTAAAATGTTTTCAATTCTGTGACTGGTTCAAATATTCATGTTACTTCCTCTATTATGTTTTCCAATGGACTGGAAAGATTTCTTTGGAGAAGATGGAATGCCATATATTTATATAATAAACCAGATATTCATGAGTTTGTAATAGGCTAAGATTTTGCTGTTTATTTACCATTTGAGTTGTGGTATACAGAGAAATTATTTTTGCAAACCTGTGTGCCAATTTTGCCTCTTTGAATACTGTTTGCATATCACATGACTTCTACCTATTTTTGACTGTAAGTTTATTTAAAGGTTTGTATATTACAGTTATAGTTATACAGTTATAGAACAGTAATGATTTACAAATGCCACAATCCAGTCATCCAGAGAAGTATCTGTTTAAAGCTTATCTTCTTAAATTCTTCCAATGGTATATTTATTGCTGACAGATTGTGTTGGTTTGAGTATTTCTGTAACTTCTAGAATTAACAGAGAATGGTTCAATAAAAAAAAAACATTCAGTATTGTCAAGTAAGATAACAGGGGAATGTCCATACTGGCCAGTTGAAGTTGAAGACTAAAACAAAACTAATTTGGTCTGAAAAACCTAGCTTTTGCTGAGATAGACTAATAGAATAATCTTCTTCTTCTTCTTTCGGCTGCTCCCATTAGGGGTCGCCACAGCAGATCATCCGTCTCCATACCACCCTGTCCTCTACATCTGTCTCTTTCACACCAACTACCTGCATGTCTTCCCTCACCACATCCATGAACCTCCTCCTTGGCCTTCCTCTTTTCCTCCTACCTGGTGGCTCCATCTTCAGCATTTTTCTACCAATATAATTCATGTCCCTTCTCTGCACATGTCCAAACCATCTCAATCTCGCCTCCCTCACCTTGTCACCAAAACATCCTACATGTGCTGTCCCTCTAATAAACTCATTTCTAATCTTGTCCATCCTCGTCACTCCCAACGAAAACCTTAACATCTTCAGCTCTGCTACCTCCAGCTCCACCTCCTGTCTTTTACTCAATGCCTCTGTCTCTAATCCATACAACATTGCGGGTCTCACCACAGTCCTATAAACTTTCCCTTTCATTCTTGCAGATACCCTACTATCACAAATCACGCCTGCCACTCTTCTCCACCCACTCCACCCTGCCTGCACTCTTTTCTTTACTTCTCTAACACACTCTCCATTACTTTGCACTGTTGACCCCAGGTACCTGAACTCCTCCACCTTCTCCACCTCTTCTCCCTGCAACTGCATCACTCCACTGCCCTCCCTCTCATTCACACACATGTACTCTGTCTTAATCCTACTGACTTTCATTCCCCTTCTCTCAAGCGCATATCTTCACCTCTCCAGGCTCTTCTCAACCTGCTCTCTACTCTCACCACAAATCACAATATCATCTGCAAACATCATAGTCCAGGGAGACTCCTGTCTGACCTCGTCCATCAACCTGTCCATCACCACTGCAAACAGGAAAGGGCTCAGGGCCGATCCTTGATGCAGTCCAACCTTCACCCTGAACCAGTCTGTCGTACCTACTGCACACTTCACTGCCGTCACACTGTCCTCATACATGTCCTGCACCACCCTCACATACTTCTCTGACACACCTGACTTCCTCATACAATACCACAACTCCTCTCTCGGCACCCTGTCGTACGCTTTCTCTAAATCCACAAATACACAATGCAGCTCCTTCTGTATTTCTCTATACTTCTCCATCAACATCCTCAAAGCAAATAAGGCATCTGTGGTGCTCTTCCTCGGCATGAAACCATACTGTTGCTCACAGATGGTCACCTCTTCTCTCAGCCTGGCTTCCACTACTCTTTCCCATAACTTCATGGTGTGACTAATCAACTTAATTCCCCTGTAGTTACTGCAGGTCTACAGTGCAAGACAACACAGGACAGTGCAGGACAATACACAATACACAAAATATTAAATTAAAAATGGAAATAGCTCCGCCAGTAAAACCTGTCGTAACAGAATAAGGTGCAGTGTAAACAGAAAGATGTAAACAGAATTTGTGCAATTCAGCAGTAGCAGCAATCAAAAATAGAGTTAACAGTAACCAAAGGATTTGGACAGAATATTGTGCAAAATAACAAGTCCCGGAATCAGCAACAGACGGCATGTAAACATTTTGCGATAGTGAAAAATGTGATTGGTATTGAAACCTGGGTGAACGAAGTGTATGATGGGTGTTGAGTCCGGTTTGTGCGGATCAGTCACACAGTTGTGTGTAAGTGTGTGTGTGTGTGTGTGTGTGTGTGTGTGTGTGAGAGAGAGTTCAGTTCAGTTCTTTGTTGAGGAGCCTGATGGCTTGCGGGAAAAAACTGTTGCACAGTCTGGATGTGGCGGCCCGAATGCTTCGGAACCGTTTCCCTGATGGTAGGAGTGTGAAAAGTGTGTGTGACGGGTGTGTGTGATCATCCACAATGCTGTGTGCTTTGCGGATGCAGCGTGTAGTGTAGATGTCCATGATAGAGGGGAGAGAGATTCCGATGATCTTCTCAGCTGTCCTCACTATCCTCTGTAGGGTCTTGCGATCCGAGACGGTGCAGTTCCCAAACCAGGCAGTGATGCAGCTGCTCAGGATGCTCTCAATGGTCCCTCTGTAGAACATGGACAGGATGGGGGGAGGGAGATGAGCTTTCCTCAGCCTTCTCAGGAAGTAGAGACGCTGCTGGGCTTTCTTGGTGATGGAGCTGGTGTTAAGTGACCAGGTGAGCTTGTCCGCCAGATGAACACCAAGGAATTTGGTGCTCTTGACGATCTCCACTGAGGATCCAGCGATGATCAGTGGAGAATGGTCACTCTGTGTTCTCCTGAAGTCAACAACCATCTCTTTAGTTTTGTCAATGTTTAGAGACAGGTTGTTGGCTCCACACCAGGCTGTTAACCGTTGCACCTCCTCTCTGTATGCTGACTCGTCGTTCTTGCTGATTAGACCCACCACGGTCATGTCATCGGCAAACTTGATGATGTGATTCGAGCTGTGCATTGGTGCACAGTCGTGAGTCAGCAGAGTGAACAGCAGTGGACTGAGCACACAGCCCTGGGGGGCCCCAGTGCTCAGTGTGGTGGTGCTGGAGATGCTGTTTCCGATCCGGACTGACTGAGGTCTTCCAGTCAGGAAGTCCAGGATCCAGTTGCAGAGGGAGGTGTTCAGGCCCAGTAGGCTCAGCTTTTTGATCAGGTGCTGAGGAATGATTGTGTTGAATGCTGAACTGAAGTCTATGAACAGCATCCTTACATAAGATATACTCTATATATTCAAAATACTCTGGTGGAAGTAAAAGTTCTGACTATACTTTTTTACTCGAATTAAAGTAAAGCAGTTTGGGCTCTGACATGTACTAAAGTAAAAAGTAGACTTTACTACTACCTGTTTTAGTTTCACGCTGGTAACTGAACGTCACTTCGTATTAATATTAGGGCTGTCGATCTTTTAAAAATTATTTAATCACGATTAAAGGCATGCTTGTTATGAGTTAACTTAATATTTAACAAAACTTAATCATTCATTTTTATCTGATCTAAATGTACCTCAATTTAATTATTTTCAAGTTTTTAATACTCTAATTACCATGGGCATGGACAAACATGGATGCTTTATACAAAGCTTTATGCTGTTTTATTATTAGTGAAACCATTCCCAATATAGAGCACAAAGACAAAATATTAACATTTCACCAAATAGATTAAAACTAAATTAATGAGACTGTTTTGAAAATGTAAGAAGTAGAAAGTACAGATATTTGTGCAACAATGTAGAGTTAAAGTAAAAAGTTGTCTAAAAAATACAAGTACTGATACCAAAAAAATTTACTTAAGGACAGTAACGAAGTATTTGTACTTCGTTACTTCCCTCCTCTGGTGAACAGTCCAGGCTGGTGGAGGTGTTTGGACAGCCCAATCAAGTATTGCATCTGACTTTATACATCCCTTCATGGCCACAATAATATTTCAGTGTTCCTAACAAAGTGGAGATCAAAAGCAACTTTTAATCAGCACCTCTCAAAAAGACCAACAGTGTCAGAACATTGGCGACAGAAGTAAGAAGAGAGCAATGCAGCTCTAATGACTTTTCAGTAAACTGTCCGAAAGAGCAGAGTCATTAGATTATTTGACACTTCAGTTATGTATCATCGCCAATACCAATATTGTGCACTAAGCAGAGTCTTTGTTCTGCACATCGACATCCGGATATGTAACTGAATCTAAAGCATGCTGTCCGATTTACTGCCAATACTCTCATGAGGAAGTGACGGATGCGAGCAAAACACTGACACTCTTGAAATGTAATGTGAATGAGACAGTTATAGATCTGTATAGATTATTATTACTGTCAGGTAAGGACAATGATGATCGATGAAGGACATGAGCAACAAGCTTGACTTTTTGGTAAACTTTGACTGAGGAATTTGCACTGGTGTAAGACACTTTGCAGATGGCATAGTTTTAATGATTTACTTTTATAATTTTCACACTCATAGAGTTAGAGGCTAGGTCCACATTGAAATCTGAAATCTCTGAAACTCTCTCCAGTCTACACTGGTGTTTTCTAAAAATTGCCTGTTTATATTATACTGAAACATCTGAAAATGCTTTTACATCCTTTTACTGAAAAAAAAGGCTTGTCCTGCAGCATTTCCGTTTATTTTCAGTCCGTCTGTTAAAAATCCAGTGGTGGGATGTCTGAGCCAGCAAGGCCATCTCTGCTGGCCTAAACTCTATTAGATTGTCTGAGTTACGTTGTAATATATTTTTGTCCATGATTATGTATAACATTTTTCCCAATAGTCTATTCTCTTTATTTCATAGCCTTTTTCTTGGGTGTGCTGCTGCAAGTCTGTTTATGTTACAGTTTTTATCCAATAAAATTTTAGCCGTCACAACACATGTTACCAGAGTCTTAAGGCCAAATACACAGAGCAGGTGCTTGCAGCAAACAGTTCATGCTGCTTGAAGGCTGTTGCTTTGACCAATTCGATTTTGGGTTGAGAGCACTGAGGCCATCTAGCAGGTGTACAATATTGTTGCAATTTTTTGACTTCCTTTGATTGGATGGTATGAGAGTGTACTTTTCAGAGCTTGCAAACCACATCTGTAGCAAATTGCACAAGCTCACATATATTCATGTGGATTTAATATCTGTTTTTTTTATTCCACAATGGCTCACAGAGGAGAAGAAATTGGTTTGGTCACAAATATACTTACAAGGTCATTTACAAGATGGACCTTTTAAGAAAAGCTTAACATCATGAGGAAAGGTCAGCCAAAACAGTTCAAAATGGTTGTTAAGCTTTTGCAAGAACCATTTATACTTTTGAGTTTTCTGTCCCATAGAAATTTCACAAAAATACACACTTTGCCTTAATTTGTAATTCCCAGGAAAACTGTAATGCACAAAATGCACAGAAAACCCAGGGTGGACACATACATACATACATACATACACACACACACACACACACACACACACACACACACACACACACACACACACACACACACACACACACACATATATATATATATATATATATATATATATATATATATATATATATATATATATATATATATATATATATATATATAGTGAGGAAAATAAGTATTTGAACACCCTGCTATTTTGCAATTTCTCCCACTTAGAAATTATGGAGGGGTCTGAAATTGTGGTGCATGTCCACTGTGAGAGACATAATAAAAAAAAAAAATCCAGAAATCACAATGTATGATTTTTTAACTATTTATTTGTATGATACAGCTGCAAATAAGTATTTGAACACCTGAGAAAGTCAATGTTAATATTTGGTACAGTAGCCTTTGTTTGCAATTACAGAGGTCAAACGTTTCCTGTAGTTTTTCACCAGGTTTGCACACACTGCAGGAGGGATTTTGGCCCACTCCTCCACACAGATCTTCTCTAGATCAGTCAGGTTTCTGGCCTGTCGCTGAGAAACACGGAGTTTGAGCTCCCTCCAAAGATTCTCTATTGGGTTTAAGGTCTGGAGACTGGCTAGGCCACGCCAGAACCTTGATATGCTTCTTACAGAGCCACTCCTTGGTTATCCTGGCTGTGTGCTTCGGGTTATTGTCATGTTGAAAGACCCAGCCTCGACCCATATTCCGTGCTCTAACTGAGGGAAGGAGGTTGTTCCCCCTCTCCTCTCCTTAATACAGTGCAGTCGCCCTGTCCCATGTGCAGAAAAACACCCCCACAGCATGATGCTACCACCCCCATGCTTCACAGTAGGGATGGTGTTCTTGGGATGGTACTCATCATTCTTCTTCCTCCAAACACGTTTAGTGGAATTATTATCCAAAAGTTCTATTTTGGTCTCATCTGACCACATGGCTTTCTCTAATGACTCCTCTGGATCATCCAAATGGTCATTGGCAAACTCAAGACGTGCCTGGACATGTGCTGGTTTAAGCAGGGGAACCTTCCGTGCCATGCATGATTTCAAACCATGACGTCTTAGTGTATTACCAACAGTAACCTTGGAAACGGTGGTCCCAGCTCTTTTCAGGTCATTGACCAGCTCCTCCCATGTAGTTTTGGGCTGATTTCTCACCTTCCTTAGGATCATTGAGACCCCACGAGGTGAGATCTTGCATGGAGCCCCAGTCCGAAGGAGATTGACAGTCATGTTTAGCTTCTTTCATTTTCTAATGATTGCTCCAACAGTGGACCTTTTTTCACCAAGCTGCTTGGCAATTTCCCCGTAGCCCTTTCCAGCCTTGTGGAGGTGTACAATTTTGCAGCTGTATCATACAAATAAATAGTTTAAAAATCATAAATTGTGATTTCTGGATTTTTTTTTTTAGATTATGTCTCTCACAGTGGACATGCACCTACGAAGACAATTTCAGACCCCTCCATGATTTCTAAGTGGGAGAACTTGCAAAGTAGCAGGGTGTTCAAATACTAATTTTCCTCACTGTATATATTTCATTTCATTTCATTTTCTCCCGCTTATCCGTAATTCGGGTCGCGGGGGCAGCAGTCTAAACAGATTCCCCAGACACTTCTCCGTGTCCAGGGATCGGGCTGTCAAGGCCCCCGCCTTCGACTGCTGCCCAATCCTCTCAGCACCGGTCCCTTACGGTCACGGTCCTTGGTTTATTTTTCTCATAAGGGTCCCCTGGAGCATAGAGGGTTAAGGGCCTTGCTCAAGGGCCCAAGAGTGGCAGCTTGGCGATACCGGGGCTTACATCCCCGACCTTCCGATCGGTAACCCAGCGCCTTAACCGCTGGAGCCACCACTCCCCCCTCACTGTAATATATATATATATATATATATATATATATATATATATATATATATATATATATATATATATATATATATATATGTGTATATATATATATATATATATATATATATATATATATATATATATATATATATATATATATATATACAGTGATTAGACATAATAAAAAAAAAAATCTGAAATCACAATATATGATTTTTAAACTATTTATTTGTATGATACAGCTGCAAATAAGTATTTGAACACCTGTCTATCAGCTAGAATTCTGACCCTCAAAGAAATAATTGTTTTTTGGGGTTTTTTTGCTTCAGCAATGGCATTCATCACCTGTCTTTACTGTATTTCTGTATAATTAAATGATTTTTATAGCCCTGGCATCATAATGCTGGCATTAAGAGCTGAATTGATTTAGGCCTGCCACTGTTAAAATCAAGAACTTGTAATAGGAGCTTTTAAATTGGGCAGAGTTGAATAGGTCACGCGATTGCATTACTTGACTTGCGTCATGAAATAAGTCATCATTCTTGAACACTTCAGTATTTCAGTCCACACTACAACACGAAAACAGCGTTTCCAAATCCATCCATTTAGTAGACTCTTTTTTGAACTTCTTTTCCATTGCACATAAACACAATCCCAATGATGACTGTAGAATAAAATGGAGAGATAATGTGGTTTTACTCAGCGATCCAACCTCACTTCAAAAATTAATGTTCTCTGATGGTTTCTTGTTTAGACTAATTCATCAGTTAATAGTTGAAAATGCAGACCCGAATAACTTAACAAATTTTATTAAAAAGACACAGTTTCTAATTATTCAATCTACGCAACTGCAACGGTGTACATTGTGTTGTGTGCGTGTGTGTTTCAGTTGAGTATGGTAGGAGAAGTGAAACTTAATTGAACCCAATAATTAGTTGTTGTTTTTTTTCTCCAGAGGCGACACACTGCTGAGATTGTGTGACAGTTTGTCTATGATAAATAAAAATGCTTTGAAAACTTAATTAGTCCTCTGGCCTGAGGGTGACGAGTGGCACCGTGTCCGTCTGTGTCCATCTGTGTGCAGATTTACTTCGCTCATTCAATCCAAACACTTAGTCTGATACGTGACTGGTTCTGTTCAGGAGCCAGGTGCTTTGTCTATCCATGGCTAAAGTAAGGAAAAAGCTATATTCAGAGTTAACCCACAGAAGTCTCATGGACCAGACAACATTTCTAGTAAAGTGCTCAGGGAATGTACAGAACAGCTTCAACGTATCTCTGAGCAGCACTGCTTTTACTGAGTGCCTCAAGACAACGATCATCGTCCCTGCCAAAGAATTCTACAGTCTCCTGCCTCAATGACTATCATCCCATCATAATTAAGTGCTTCGAGAGGCTCGTCATGAAGACCCAGCTACCACACTTACTGGACCCCATTCAGTCTGTTATGACTGGGGCTCGAACCTGGGTCGTCAGAGTGAGAGTCTAACACTCTAGAGATATGCCACGGGCAGGGCGAAGGATTCATATGCTGTAGATAGAATATTTATTTATTATATTATTATATTTATTGAAGAGCTGTGTGCTCAGCCCACTGCTGCTCACTTTGCTGACTCACGACTGTGTAGCAATGCACAGCTCGAACCACATCATCAACTTCGCCATTGACACGACAGTGGTGGGTCTCATCAGCAAGAATGATGAGTCAAAACCTGAACCGGTCTCTGAACATTGACAAAAACAAACAAAAAAAACTTTACTTACTCTTCACTCTCCTACCATCAGGAAAGAGGTTCCAAAGACTGTGCAACAGTTTTTTTCCCCTCAAGCCACCGGGCTCCTCAATACACAGAACTGAACTGTAGAAAACTCACACATACACTCACTCAGCTGTGTGTTACTGAACTGTTACAACCTGAACTCAATACTCATTTTAATTCATGCACAACCATGTCCTCAGCACCACCCATATAATATTCTAATTATATTATACTGTTTACGTACAATTTTGCACACCTTTGATTGCTGGTCTTGCTGTTTTTGCACAACATTTTTTATAAATACACTCTTGTTTATGGTTCAATTTGCACATTGTACTGTACAACATATACAGAAGGTTTACTGGTCCGCACTTTTATGTGTTTTGTGTATATCTAGCTAGCTAGCTAATATAAATTATTGCTATGAAATCATAGATGAGAGTAACCATGGAAATTTAAATTTTAATATAATGTTTGTTATAATGCAACATAAATGTTTGGCCTTCAATCAAGTTAGATTTTTTTTGGCTCTATATAGTTAAATGTTTGGGCATCTCTAGTTTAAATAAATGTTTGTCAACATCATGTAATCAGAAAGCTGCTGTTGGTCAAATGATTTTGGCATGTAGATACTAATTCAGTAGTTATGTACAGTATTCCTCTGGTACAGTTTTCTGGCAAAACTTTTCAGAATCTTTGTTGCTGTATGATTGGCTTTTTCAGGCTATGCACATGAGAACATCAGAAAACAAGCTTACATAAATGACTTACCTGACAGTCTCACATTACTAACCTTTCAATGACTGAGTAAACTGTTAAACATATAAAGCAGACACAAGAATAATCAAAGTGAAAGAATGTGCATAGGTGATAACCATATGTCTGAAGCTCACATGAGAGATAGCCATGACTTCCATCTTCTCAGATCGTTAAAATCCCAGCAATCCTCTTGACAACCGGATGACCATGTGATCAACAAAATGAGCTCATCATTCAAGTTTGTCGTCCGTAACCGCATGGTAGTTCAAAAAAAGTCAGAGTGCAGCCTTTTCTCCGTGACGTTAATTACATAGAAAATTAAACAAAATCTATAGCTGTGATTGAAATGTTTACTGGAGAGCCACAAGGTACAATGAGAGGAAAGAAGACAAGGTGAGTGATTTTGACTCAAAGCACACATGCCTTAGAAAGTATTGCATTTTTTCCCCATATTGTATGAGTGTTATTGTGCAAAAGTGTCCTCATGTATAGTGTTGCCTGAGAATCTCCATTTCACACAATGAAGGGAGTTTAGTGAAAAGAATGGGATGTGAAGCACAAAGCAACGAGCGAGAAGAAGCAATAATTATGCTTAAGTAATAAACCAATTTTGACATCTGTCACCTCAGAGCGTCTTTCATTTAAATGAAAAGGAATAAACAGAGAAGATTCGCTCTCTTGTGAAGTACTGTAATCCTCTTTAAGAACACACTTCGCCTTGGAATGAAAAAAAATCTTTTCTTCTTGTATTGTAACGACGATAATTGAAGTTTCGTGTCAGACGTTATTCGGGTGCTTATCTCCTACTTCTTGTATGATTAACTTTTCAACATTTCTCTGGCTAAATCCCAAAGTTTTTTTTTCCTCTTTCTTTTTTTCTGCTTTGCTGCTTCTTTTGTCATTGTTCATTTTCAATTGGCCAAATTTTCCTTTTTGAAATACAAAAAAAACCATTATGTCATCCCCATTTCTGCTCATTGAAGCTCCTACTTTTCTATTAAGGAGCAGTTTGGGTTTTTTTTTAAGACAAAAAACTTTTAGTCTTGCACTTTCTTCCTTTTATTTTCAGGCTTAAATCATGAGAAGAAAATGCACAGCTCGATTTTAAGCAGTTTTATTCAGGTTTCTAAAAATGAAGCCTTTCTATTTTTTTAAAAGCTTCATTCCATCGCTCTCTCTCTCTGTGCTCACTGAGGGTCAGATGGGAATTTAGAGTTTCACATTCCAATCTGTGGAATTGCAGGAATTGCTTGTGGGCTTTTATTCTGTCACAGTATTTGAACAAGTGCTGTGCCAGTGATTTAAACAGTGGTTCCCAAAGTGGGATCAGGGGAACAGCACAGAAAAATCAGGGTAATGTTATAGGAATATCAGGGGAAATAGCAGGGAAGCATCAGGGGAAGGTTAGGGAAATGGTGGGGGAACATTGGTAAAACATAAGGTAAGGGAAACATCAAAGGAACATCAGGGGAAATTTTGTGAAATGCTATGGGAACATCAGGGGAGCATCAGGAGAATTATATAAGAATTACAGGGAACCGTCAAAGAAACATCAGGGGAACATTAGCATAATGCTGGAGAAATGTCGAGGGAACATCAGGGAAATGTCAAGGGAATGTTAACAACAAAGGAATGTCACAGGAATGTTAAGAGAACTTCTTCTACTTCTTTCGGCTGCTCCCATTAGGGGTCACCACAGAGGATCATCCGTCTCCAAACTACTCTGTCCTCTACATCTGGCTCTTTCAAACCAACTACCAGCATGTTTTCCCTCACCAAATCCACTGACCTCCTTTTTGGCCTTCCTCTTTTCCTCCTTCTTGGCGGCTCCATAGCATTCTACTACTATATCTCATATCTTTCCTCTGCACATGACCAAACCATCTCAATCTAGCCTCCCTCACCTCCAAAACATCCAACATGCACTGTCCCTCGAATAAACTTATTTCTAATCCAGCCCACTCCCAATGAAAATCTTTCAGTAATGTTAAGAGAACGTTAGGGATATTTAATAGGGGCATTTGGGAAACATCAAGGGGACCATTAAAAGAACATCAGGGGAATATCAGCGGTACATCAGGGAATGTTAAGGGGGTGTTATGAGAGCAACAATGGAATATTAAGCAAATATTACATGAATAATGGGGGGTTGGAATCCTATGGGAGTGTTGTTGGAATGCCAGGGAAGCATCACAAAGAAGACTTTGGATTTCTAAACAGAAGATCATGGCTTCAAATCCTAGCACTACTATGCTGCCACTGCTGGGCCCTTGAGATAGGCCCTTAACCCTTAATTGCTCAGCTGTATAACAGAGATAACTTTACATTTTACTGCAAGCTGTATCCTGTATATACACTGCACACTATGTTTGTGACAAATAGAATCTTGAATCGTAAAGTTGCTCTGGATGAAGGCCTCTGCCAAATGCTGTAAATGTAACCCAACTCTGATATATTCTTTTGGTGAAAAGAACCAAAATTCTTCCATGTGTTAAATAATAATACAATATTATGGTACTTATATGAAACTGAAAAGTTGGACAATGTTTATAATTAGCTGCTGAAGAAATCTTTGATGGTTTGAGGGTCACTGAATGAACTGTTTCTGGGAAAGGGGTGTGGTTTATCCCCAGTTAATCCCCCTCACTGTAAGATGCAGGAGCATGGTCTCAAAGACCCAAACCTGGATAAAACCCAGTCACACACACAAAGAGAGAGAGAGAGAGAGAGAGAGAGAGAGAGAGAGAGAGAGAGAGAGAGAGAGAGAGAGAGAGAGAGAGAGAGAAAGAGAGCACTAAGGTCTTTCCCTTTCAGGAGGTGGCTGTAATTTGTCATTTTTTCATAAAAAATGAAGGCTTTTATGAAGCAAAATGAGTTCCCCAAATAGGAAGCGTCACAAAAGCCCTGTGATTAATTTGCTTGTTACGCGATTGCAGCTGTCACCTGTGTAAGACATCTGGACAGCAGATTGACTAATGCCATAAGTGCACCGAAACATGGCTCGCTCCCACTCCGCCTCTTTTAGCACGCTTTTAAGGGAAACTACTCGCTGTTTGAAATGGGCCTTTTTTCCAGCGGGGTAATTAATAAGCATTACTGGTGATTGACATGGTAATTAGCTGTATTAATATGGCACTAAGAGGCTTTGAACTGCGAGGGGGGAACGCACCGGGGTGAAGGAGGACGACGCAGAATTTAGGGAGGGAGACAGAAAGAGAGAGAGGGGCATTTCCTGCTGACCTGACTCACTGAAATGGATTCTTTCTAATTGTTAGGTGTTTTTATATATGACATTAGTTCATTAGCATCTTTTTTTAGTATAAAGGATATTATAAAAGAAAGTGAAGCATTATGAAGACAAAAGTAAACTTCTGATTAGCCAGCAGACTTTAGAGAGAGAGAGAGAGAGAGAGAGAGAGAGAGAGAGAGAGAGAGAGAGAGAGAGAGAGAGAGAGAGAGAGACAAAGAGCAAATACCCTTGCTTAATTTTTAATTATTACAGCATTATGCTGGGAGCGTGTGTTTATTTGATCTACTGTGTAATCAGGGAATTAATCAGAGGGAGCGAGAGAGAAAGAGAGGGAAAGAGAGAGAGAGAGAGAGAGAGAGAGAGAGAGAGAGAGAGAGAGAGAGAGAGAGAGAGAGAGAGAGAGAGAGAGAGAGAGAGAATCAACAACATTTTTTTTTTTCATTTAAAAGTCCTGTCTTTATGACACCCTGTTATAATAAGCCTTTATAAATGTTCCCTTAAGACACCTTGGTTTATTATTTCTGTCCTGTGTTTATGTGGTGTTTGTATTACAGAACCAATTGTGTTATCAGTTGTGTAACACCGCAGTTTAGCATTTATAAAGGGGATATACTGCATAGGCATGCAAACACTGCTGTTTATTTTACTGTGTATGTAGGTCACATGAAGCCTTATTAACACTGCTGGTTGGTACGTAATTAAGAAGAATGTAGCCTTATAAATACCTCATTTAATTTTTTTTGTATGGGATGTTTAGTCTTGTAAACGATGCAGTTTAGATTATATGTAGCATTATAAGGATTCAGAGGCTTATTTGGTTGAAAATAGTATTATGAACAAATATGTAGCTTTATGTACACCACAGTTTAGTTTATGTTTATGTAAATTGCAGCATTTTTACCACCACATTTTAGTTCAATTCTTATTAATGAGATTTGTAGCCTTATGAACTCTACAGTTTAGCAAAGATAAAAAGCTTTAATAGACTTCTGTGGATTAAATGCACTGTTATAAATAGTGCGTATTCAGTTTGTATAATGGCGTAAACCTAATGTTACTTTAGATTTGTGTCAACACCAGGACACAGACTTGAATCAGAAATCTTTATATTTTTGCATGTTTTAACCAACACCTCGTCCCTGCGGCTTCTCTCCATCTGCCCTCCTCTCTGCATGTTTGATGGCTTTTGTCGGCCTGTTTCAATAATCCTCAACATGTATGTTTAATGGCTTGGGCCTTGACAGGAAATGATCAGCAAATGAAAGGAGGCGGAGGGTTATTACGCTGCGCGGCGGCGTGTCAGGCCTTACCGACATTCGTTTTATTGTAACTCATTTCTGTGGCCGGAGTACGTTCCGGGATTTAATGTTTCCATTCCCCCAGTCCTGTTCTGCATGACAAATTGTTTTAATAAACATATAGCGGGTAATAATAAAGTAATAATAAGCCTAGCAGTCACCTTATATCACTGCAGTTAAATTCTCTCCTTGCACACGCCGGCGTTGCTTACAATGACAATTACAACGCCGAGCCGCTTCTTAGCGCCGGGCGAACACAATGGACAGATTTAATATAGTTTGTAAATATGATTAGTGAGCTGTCGTGTTATTGGAGTGGAGTATTTACATTTCTCGCAGGGGTTATTCAGTATACACCAGCCACATTAAATACAGAGGCCTCCCTATTTCCCCCTCTCCTCTATTTTTTTCTTTCTTCCTTTCTGCCTTCCTTTCTTTTCTCCTTACACACTGGCCTTCACAAATTAATGAAAAAACGGGGCTGACCGTTAATATTCCACGGATCAATCACCATTTTTAATTTTGAGGATAAATGTGCAATTGTGTAATTCTCTAAAGGTTTCTCCCACCTACACTCTGTGTGTGTGTGTGTGTGTGTGTGTGTGTGTGTGTGTGTGTGTGTGTGTGTGTGTGTGTACGCAGATCCAGGTTGCTGTTATTGGAAATGAGAAAGAATGTGTTGGTGTAATGGCTGCTGGTTATTTACAGGGGTAATTTCATGCTACATTTCAATTATTGCCGAGATTTGTTTTAGCTCCTCAAGCTGTTGCTTCACCTGCAATCGACTGGCGAGAACAAATTTATAATCAGCCTCGTGTTTTGTGTGTGTGTGTATGTGTGTGTACACATCCTTCACTTAAGTAGAAGTACAGCTACTCATGTTTTAAAATACTCCGGTAAAAGTTGAAGTACTGACTATATTTTTTTACTCAAGTTAAAGTAAAGACGTATGGGCTTTGACATGTCCTAAAGTAAAAAGTAGCCATTTATTACAGATTATATATTTAGGAATATTTGTTTTTTTTATTAGTTTAATTAAAAGACAGACATATAAATAAATAGACATTTTAAGCTTTCTATTCATATAATATTTATGTCTGTGAGGCAAGAATTCACTGAGATTCGGGTTGATAACGCACCCTGTATGGGTTTTTTTATTTAACAAAACAGTTTTTTGTTGTTATTATGAGTGTATACAAATAAAAGTAGGCCTTTTACAGATTCTAATGATGTATTGCTCTTATCTGTTCGATCAGAAAAAAACGGAGTAATTTAAGTTAGAGTGTTAATTGCCGGATTTGTGCATCAGGGTGGATTTTGGTGCTTGATTTGAGACTTGGCACATCAATAAAAAACAAATGTTTAGTGATTAAATTATTATTATTTTTTTTTAATTTTGGTAGAGGTTATTATTTTTTTATATCTGAGTAAATAAAGGGCATCATGAATAAACATATGTTGTGCTGAAGGTTTTAATTTCACCTCTTTTATGTTTATTTATTTATTTACTTATTTTTTAATTATT
This sequence comes from Silurus aristotelis, assembly GCF_946808225.1. Lineage (NCBI taxonomy): Eukaryota > Metazoa > Chordata > Actinopteri > Siluriformes > Siluridae > Silurus > Silurus aristotelis. Next base: position 11,206,746 of record NC_139586.1, read on the forward strand.
TATAATTTTTTATTAAAATACAAATTTCTCAAACAGAAATGAGCGCTTCATTAATTGTGTGTTGAGAGAAATTAGAGCCGTTAAAATTAATTTGCGTTAACAGCCCTAATTAATATATTAATACAAAACGAATTTCAAATTTTGTTGCCTATTGAATGTATCCAAGCTGAACATTCATGATACAGAACACAAGCAGAGAAAAGATGATGATCAGGTGATCAGGAATGTCTCAGTCATGTTTACATCAATAAGCAGGCATTTTTTTTGCACCAGCTGATTTCTGATTTGGGACGTGAGCACCAGTTTTGTTTAATTGCTGGTATATTATTAGAGGATCTTTGTTATATAACCTGATACACAGAAATACTCAGTCTGATACAGAATTCAGTTTATTGCGATTCCATACTCTGTGACAAGAAATCATCAGAAAATTTACTAAAATGACACCACACTGACTATATGGACACTTGACCATAAGACTTGAAGGTCCTTTATAAACATCCTGTTCCACATATCGTCCCCATTTGCTGTTATGATAACCTCCACTCTTCTGGGACAATGTTCCACTAGATTTTGGACTGTGCTTATGGAGATTTGTTCTTATTCAGCCACACGGGTTTTAGTAAAGTCAGGTACTGATGTACGGTGAGGAGGCCTGGGGTGCAGTCTGCGTTCAGTTAATCCCACAGGTGTTCAATAGGGTTGAGGTCAGATCTCTATAGCAGGCCACTCAAAATCTTTCACTCCAACCCATGTAGACTACCACATCCAAAGATTTGTGGGTAAAATTTGGGGAAGAACCATATATGGCTAGAAGTCAGGTGTCCCAATACTTTTGTCCATATAGTTTATTAATGCTGTCTATATATATTTCTTTTAATATTTTGAAATCCTAATATAAGATATGGTAAGATATGTTTGTGCAATATATTAATGTAAATACATATGCAGCATAATAATAAAATAATAAATAATAAGTCTGAAGCACAATGCAGTCAAATAACTAACACAAATATTGATGGAATAATCCGATGCAGTAGAGGCGCGGCACATTTCGTCTTTCTCTTCGCATCAATCTGTCTGATGATCTATTAGCACTGCGTCAGGAAGATTAGATGCTGAAATCATTGCATTCTTCCACGTAGAAGGGGGGGACGTGTTAAAGTGCACAGGTCATTAGAACACGTGTCTCTACTGTTCCCGTGTTTAACTCACAGGTACTTGTAAAGGATTAATAGGATTTTGCTTGTGTATGCAAACGAGAGAGAGAGAGAGGGAGAGAGAGAAAGAGAGAGAGAGAGAGAGAGAGAGAGAGAGAGAGAGAGAGAGAGAGAGATAGAGAGAGAAGGAGAAGATGGAACAGAAGCTGAGAGAAGAAGTGACAGAGACAACAGAACATGAGAGAAAGACAGATAGACAGAAATTAAGTGAGAGAAAAAGAAACAGGAGGCTAGAAAGAAAGACAGACAGATAGAAAGACAGAATTTGAGAGAGAGCGAGAAACAATGAGTGAGATAAAAAGAGAAACAGACAGTAAAAGTGAGAGAGTGTGGGAGAGAGATTTTTGTGTTGTGTGAAAGATTATGATGGTCATTATGCCACATATGAAGAAAAAACAACAACAATAACATCAAGATGACATTCATGATCCATATTCTCATCTCCACTCTCATAAAGTCACTCGTCTATAAACTGATGCTCCTCGTGTGCACATATGAATATTTTGTGAAGTCGTATCTTCAAGTTCTGTCACATCGCTGGAGTAAATTTCCCTGCAGTGTAACAGAGAGACTTTTTTTTATTGAAGTAAAGGAGATCAGATCATCACAAGCCCCTCTGACACGACCACACTGAGCACTCGCTGTCCATCATGGCCTGAGCTGCACTCTCTAATTGTTGTCAAGAGTGGGCTGATCTCGTCTGCTTCTCTGTGTCTGTCTCTGGTTCTGAACACCATGATGAAAAGAAGACACACAGTTTACAAAAGAAGGGCGTTAACTAGAAAAACCAGCACTGTGTCTTATTCCCCTATACCAAACACACATTACACCATCACTGCATCTTTCTCTCTCTCCTACACGAAACACAACATACACCATCACTGTGTCTTTCACTCTCTTGTACCAAACACACCACACCATCAATGCGTCTCTCTCTCTCTCTCTCTCTCTCTCTCTCTCTCTCTCTCTCTCTCTCTCCTATACCAAACACACCACATTATCACTGAGTTTTTCCCCTCTCTAATACCAAACACACCATACAACATCACTGTGTCTTTCTCTCTCTCCTTTACCAGACACACCATTCTTTATAACTGCGTCTTTCTCTCTCTTTCCTATACCAAACACACCATCACTGCATTTTTCTCTCTCTAATATACCAAATACACCATCACTGCATTTTTCTCTATCTGCTATACCAAATACACCATCACTGCATTTTTCTCTATCTGCTATACCAAATACACCATCACTGCATTTCTCTCTTTCTACTATACCAAATACACCATCACTGCATTTTTCTCTATCTGCTATACCAAATACACCATCACTGCATTTCTCTCTCTCTACTATACCAAATACACAATCACTGCGTTTTTCTCTATCTGCTATACCACATACACCGTCACTGGATTTCTCTCTCTCTACTATACCAAATACACCATCACTGCATTTTTTTCTATCTGCTATACCAAATACACCATCACTGCATTTTTCTCTATCTGCTATACCAAATACACCATCACTGCATTTCTCTCTTTCTACTATACCAAATGCACCATCACTGCATTTTTCTCTATCTGCTATACCAAATACACCATCACTGCATTTCTCTCTCTCTACTATACCAAATACACAATCACTGCGTTTTTCTCTATCTGCTATACCACATACACCGTCACTGGATTTCTCTCTCTCTACTATACCAAATACACCATCACTGTGTTTTTCTCTCTCTCCTTTACCAGACACACCATTCTTTATAACTGCGTCTTTCTCTCTCTTTCCTATACCAAACACACCATCACTGCATTTTTCTCTCTCTAATATACCAAATACACCATCACTGCATTTTTCTCTATCTGCTATACCAAATACACCATCACTGCATTTCTCTCTTTCTACTATACCAAATACACCATCACTGCATTTTTCTCTATCTGCTATACCAAATACACCATCACTGCGTTTTTCTCTATCTGCTATACCACATACACAGTCACTGCATTTCTCTCTCTCTACTATACCAAATACACAATCACTGTGTTTTTCTCTCTCTCATACCAAACACACTATACACTGTTACGGTGTCTTTCTTTTTTCTATACCAAACACACCATACACATTATACATCTTTATTTTACTCCAAACACACCATAAACCATCACCGTGTCTCCCCCTCTCTCTATTCTACACTTTATTTTTATTTCATATTTAATATTTCTTTCAATTTTGTTTTACTTCCTATTTTTCAAAAAAAATATTGCTTCTTAAATCTTCTTCTTCTACCTCTTCTCTTTTCTATCCACATTTTCAGATTTTTTTTTCAGCTCTGTGTTTCATTTTCTGGTGTTTTTAGTGTCTCGTTCAGTTCTGCCTCATTTCACATAATTAATCAGAAACTTTAAAAACAGACACTGAATGTTCTGGAAACATTTCCTGTTTGTACTGTTTACTGAAGGAAAAGGAAAAGTTCAAAATGATGCTGAAGCTTTAGACTCTATTATGGTCCACCATGTTCCTGTTTATTACAGTAGTAGCTGAGGTTTAGTGAAGAAAGTGTGACATTTCTGATCTTTCTTCACTCTCTCTCTTGCTCTCTCTCTCTCTCTCTCTCTCATAAACCGCAGTAGATGTGTCGTGTCTGTCAAAAAGTTCCAGTTTCTCATTTGCTGCAATAATATTTGAGTTGGCAGCGCTTCTGTGCCTCCACTGGTGGATGGATCTAAAGGATGCATGACCTTTCAGAGTGGATTCATATTTGTGTAATTGCGTTTGGTTCTTGTTGCACTGCGTTAGAGCTCGTTACCAATTTTATTGCTTTTCCTCCTCAATTTTAGACATCAGTTTATCAACCAGAGCATAAACATTTCCTCATCAGCTTCACGGGTCACAGGGCAGATTGAAGAGTGAAACCAATTCATGTTAAAATTATTTTGTAAATCTTTTGTGAAAAAAAAAATTATAAAAAGTAAAGAAACGACATTTATTGGATAATATTGCATTATTAATTATATAGTTTTGTATATTGAAATTTTTTCTGGTCATCTTAGTGAATTTTTTTATTTTGTATGCCGTGTGTGTGTGTGTGTGTGTGTGTGTGTGTGTGTGTGTGTGTGTGTGTGTGTGTGTGTGTGTGTGTGTGTGTGTGTGTGCATCTGTGCCACCTACATCATCTCGAGCAGTTCAGAGTCAATATTTGTCTAATAACATGACAAACACATAAAAATGTAAATAAAATACAACCTATTTACCAGAGATGCCGACTCATAATTTGCACCGCTCCTCAGAGGCTGTAATCCAGTGCTACCGCTCATATTCACTGGTCTAGAAGTGGAGAACAAACCCTTTCCTGGGCTGAGACTAGCTAGCTAGCTGGTTGGCCAAACTCTTCTCTCGATGTCTAGCTTTTCTTTAAAATTTATTTTTAAATATGTCCGTGACCAAATCAATTTCTCTTTCTACTTAGGCATAAAATAGTCTAACTTAGATGTATTCATGTGTGCAGAGAGATGTTTTGCCACACAAGTTTTGCCAGTCAACTGTAACTGTAACTAACAGATTCCCTCTGACCAACCAATCAGAGGACGGAAAAATGCTGATGCTATTCTGGGCCAGCTAGCTGGCTCTTCTTCATATTATTATTATTTCGCCTGCTCCCATTAGGGGTCGCCACAGCGGATCATTCATCTCCATACCACCCTGTCTTCTACATCTGCCTCTTTCACACCAACTACCTGCATGTCCTCAGTCACCACATCCAAGACCCTCCTACTTGGCCTCTTTTCCTCCTTCCTGGTGGCTCCATCCTCAGCATTCTCCTACCAACATAACTCATGTCTCTCCTCTGCACATGTCCAAACCATCTCAATCTCGCATCCCTCAATTTGTCACCAAAACGCCATACATGCGCTGTCGCTCTAATAAACTAATTTCTAATCTTGTCCATCCTCGTCACTCCCAACAAAACCCTTAACATCTTCAGCTCTGCTACCTCCAGCTCTGCTTCCTGCCTTTTATGCAATGCCACTGTCTCTAATCCATACAACATCGCAGGTCTCACCACAGTCCTATAAACTTTCCCTTTTATTCTTGCAGATACCCTTCTATCACAAATCACTCCTGTCACTCTTCTCCACCCACTCCACCCTGCCTGCACTTTTTTCTTTACTTCCCTAACACACTCTTCATTACTTTGCACTGTTGACCCCAGGTACCTAAACTCCACCACCTTCTCCACCTCTTCTCTCTGTGACCGCACCACTCCACTGCCCTCCCGCTCATTTATGAACATGTACTCTGTCTTACTCCTACTGACTTTCATTCCCCTTTTTTCCAGCACATACCTCCACCTCTCCAGGCTCTTCTCAACCTGCTCACTACTCTCACCACAAATCACAATATCATCCACAAACATCATAGTCCAGGGAGACTCCTGTCAGACCTTGTCCGTCAACCTGTCCATCACCACTACAAACAGGAAAGGGCTCAGGGACGATCCTTGATGCAGTCCAACCTTCACCTTGAACCAGTCTGTCGTTCCTACTGCACACTTCACTGCTGTCACACTGTTCTCATACATGTCCTGCACCACCCTCACATACTTCTCTGACACACCTGACTTCCTCATACAATACCACAACTCCTCTCTTGGCACCCTGTCGTACACTTTCTCTAAATCCACAAATAAACTATGCAATTCCTTCTTTCATTCTCTATACTTCTCCATCAACATTCTCAAAGCAAATAATGCGTCTGTAGTGCTCTTCCTCAGCATGAAAAAATACTGTTGCCCACAGATGTGTACCTCTTCTCTCAGCCTGGCTTCCACTACTCTTTCCCATAATTCATGGTGTGACTGATCAAATAAATTCCCCTGTAGGTCCTGCAGGTCTGCACATCTCCCTTATGCTTAAAGATCGGTACCAGCACACTCCTTCTCTATTCCACAGGCATCCTCTCACCTTCCAGAATCTTGTTAAACAATCTGGTTAAAAACTCCACTGCCATCTCTCCTAAACATCTCCATGCTTCTACCGGTAGGTAGGTCATCTGGTCCAACCGACTTTCCACTCTTCATTCTCTTAATCACTGCTCTCACTTCCTCCTTACTAATCCAATCCACTTCCTGCTTCACTAACTCCACATCTTCCAACCTTCTCTCTCTCTTATTATTCTCGCTCATCAGCTGCTCAAAATACTCCCTCCACCTTCTCAACACACTTTCCTCATTAGTCAACAGATTTCCATCTCCATCCTTTATTGCTCTAACTTGCAGTACATCCTTCCCAGCTCGGTCCCTCTGCCTGGCCAATCAGTACAAATCCTTTTCTCCTTCCTTAGTGTTTAACCTCTCATACAGCTCCTCATATGCCTTTTCCTTGGCTTTCGCCACATCCCTCTTTACCTGCTGCCGCATCACCTTGTACTCCTGCCTACTTTTCTCATCACCCTGTCAATCCCACTCCTGGTTTGCCAACCTCTTTCCCCTTATGCTTTCCTGCACTTCCTAATTCCATCACCATGTCTTTATGTCATCCTTTCTATTTACAGATGTCACAACAAGTACTCCAATCTCCTTCCGGTTGCATTTCCTACATAGAAAATAGTCCACCTGTGTGCACCTTCCTCCACTCTTATAGGTCACCCTATGATCCTCTTTCTTCTTAAAACACGTATTCACCACTGCCATTTCCATCCTTTTAACAAAATCTACCACCATCTGCCCTTCCACATTCCTCTCCTTAAGGCCATACCTACCCATAACCTCCTAATCACCTCTGTTCCCTTCACCTACATGTCCATTAAAGTCTGCAATAAATCACCAATCGTTCATTCCTAGTTACACCATCTACCACTTCATCTAATTCACTCCAGAATCTTTCCTTCTTCTCCATCTCACTGCCGACTTGTGGAGCATAGGCACTGATGACATTTATCATTATCCCTTCAACTTCCAGCTTCATGTTCATCACCCTATCAGAAACTCTCCTCACCTCCACTACACTCTTACTGTATTTTTCCTTCAGAATCACCACTACACCATTTCTCTTTCCATCCACACCATGATAGAACAGTTTAAACCCACTTCCAATGCTCCTGGCCTTACTCCCTTTCCACTTGGTCTCCTGAACACACAACATATATAAATTTCTCCTCTCCATCATATCAGCTACCTCTGTCACTTTACCAGTCATAGTGCCAACATTTAATGTACCAACCCTAACCTCTACTCTCCTACACGTCTCCTTTTCCTGCCGTCTCTGTAGACGTCTTCCTCCTCTCCTTCTCCTACTTCGGCCAACAGTAGCCCAATTTCCACTGGTACTCTGTTGGCTAACGATACCTGTGGCGGTCGTTGGTAACCCGGGCCTCAACCGATCCGGTATAAAGTTCTTAATCGTGACCTGCATATTCGATTTGGCACGTTTTACGCTGGATGTCATTCCTAACGCAACCCTCCCCATTAATCCGGGCTTGCGGCCGGCACTAAGAGTGCACTGGCTTGTGCCTCCCTGATGGCTGGGTTGCCAGCTAGATGGCCCTGTGAGGGGAATATGAAATCTAATCCCTCAGCACCCAACAACTCACTTCACCTGTTTTTCATCATCTCTCCCTCTTCTTAAAGCCCCCATTCACACTCACTCACCGTTCATTTTACAGAAGATCATTCCTGGACTACCTGTACAAAGGACTATATCAGTTTTCCGGTAATGTTACTTCCTGGCTTGTGTTTGTTCTTTGAAAGTCTATTTATCTCATTTATAAGACTTCGGTTTCCGTCCCTTGATCACTGCGTGATAGAAGAATGGACCGACCTATACACTACCTCGATGGATCCGCAACCCACTTTCATCTTGGATCCATCATTGAGCTCACCGCCTCCCTCCGGGACGCAACCCACCTCCAGCACCCCGATGGCTCTCCCGGCTTCATATTCCTGAGAAGTGGCAGAGTGCAATGGCTTCCTTCTGCAAGTAAATCTCTATATTAAGATGCAGCCACACAAGTTCCCCTCCGATCAATCCAAGGTGGCGTTTCTCACTTTCCCACTCACCGGGAGGGTGTTGGCCTAGGCGAGGGCAATATGGATCGCCAATTGCACCATAACCACATCCTAAGTGCTATTCATGAGGTATTCTGCACCGCCACTGGGGCCCTCACTACGGCGGATCAATTACCTATTCTACAGCAAGGGACTTCTCCCCTGACGGATTACAGTCTCCGTTTCCACACCTTACGAGCCACCAGTGGCTGGATCGAGACCGCGCTCCTTGGGGCTTACCGCCAAAGGTTAAACCCGGACATTAGATTGGTGATGGCAATATATGCACTAGGGTTGGAGGCTTTCATACAGCGGTCCATCCGCATCTCCCAGTGGCTGGCAGCCTGTCGATCTCCGGGGCCAGAACCTGCTCCTCCTTACTCCTTCTCATCAGCTGCCAAGGAAGGAGAGAGACCGTCGCCTCGCGGCCGGAGCATGCCTGTATTGCGGAGATCGTGGCCACTTCATTTTACAGTGTCCCGCCAGACCCCCACGACCCGCGGTGAGTATGGTCAACTTCAACTCTGATATCACCCATCTCTCTAAAATCTCAGTCACTCTAGAAACCCCCTGCCAGAGGTGGCAAAAGTACACACATCCTTTACTTAAGTAGAAGTACAGATACTCATGTTTTAAAATACTCGGGTAAAAGTTGAAGTACTGATTAAACTTTTTTACTCAAGTGAAAGTAAAGATGTCTTGGCTCTGACATGTACTTAAGTAAAAAGTTGTTTGTGTCGCCATTATGAGGAAAAAACCCACGAAACACCACCTAGAGGGTTAATTGTGTAAAACATAGCGGATTTTCTGTTTGATTTGAGACTTGGCGCATAAATAAAACAAAAGTTTACTGATTAAAAATATTTTTATCTGGAGTTCAATAATTTATTTTACATCTAAGTAAAGAAAGGACGTCGTAGATAAATGTATTTTTTCCCGAAGGTTTTAATTTTGCCTCTTTTATATTAAGAAATGTATTTATGTATTTACATTTTTTTATAAAAATGGTAAAAACAGAAATGCTGAATTGATGGCGCGTTAATAACATTTAGTGCCGTTTACAATAATTTTAATTTTGACAGCCAAATATATATATATTAATACAAAACACATAAAAAAAATTTTGTTACCGAATAAATGTATCCAGGCGGAACATCCACATATAGAACACAAGCAGAGAAAAGATGATGATCATGAATGTGTCTGTTCTCAGTCATGTTTACATCACTGACTCCCTCTGTCTCATCCACATTAACCCCAAACTTCTTACTGCCTTCTGCTTGCTGATTCTTATCTTCGTAAACTAGTCTACATCTGTGGTGAGTGAGAGTCAGGACTTTATACACCAGCGGATTGAAAAAGACGCGCAGTAACAGGAAATCGGTTGTTCGGCTGAAATCGGCACGCAGTGAAAATAAAAAAAATATATTTCACCAAATCAGTGGATTAAAACTAAAGTAACGAGCCGGTTTTGAAAATGTAAGAAGTAAAAAGTACAGATATTTGTGTAAAAATGTAATGAGTAAAAGTAAAAAGTTGTCTAAAAAATAAATAGTGGAGTAAAGTACTGATACCTGAAAAATCTACTTAAGTACAGTAACGAAGTATTTGTACTCCGTTACTTCCCACCTCTGCCCCCTGCCCTATTTTGGGAACTTCATCTCCCAAGACTGCCTAGACCAGCTTCAGCTGTGCCGGGAGAAAGGGATATAGGAGCTGGCCATCCAGACTATTCAGGAAAGACCTTTGGGGTGTGGCTAGGTGAAATACTGTGCTCAGGTGATCATCCTCCAAGTTGGCCTGTTCCATCGCGAGGAGATTCGGTTTCTCATGTTGGAGAACTCTAGAGTGAGCGTCATACTGGGACGAACCTGGCTGTCTATACACTCCCCCAAGTGCTCATTGGATCCCTTTGACATCCTCGAGTGGAGCCCACAGTGCAAGGAGCAGTGTCTTCAGGACCTACCCCATCCGCTCCCAAACCCGATCCCCCTGGCAGCCACACTCATTGAGGGAGCCACCACCTCATCAGGGTTGGAAATTCCCTTGGAGTAGAAATCCTTTGAGGACGTGTTCAGTGAGCAGGCAGCGACATGCCTGCCCCCCCACCACCCTTGGGATTGCGCCACCGACCTGGTGCCAGAAGCCAAGCTGCCCAAGGTATGGGTTTACCAGCTGTCAGTTCGGGAGTGAGCAGCAATGTAGGATTACATCCAACAGGCCCACCGGCAGGGCTTCACCGCCTCTTCCTCTTCTCCCGCTGCCTCCAGTTTCTTAATGGAGAAGAAGGAAGGGGGACTCCAGCCCTGCAATGACTATCGGAATCTAAATGCTCAGATCGCTCGACTCCTGTATCCGCTCCCTCTGGTCACAGCCCCCCTGGAAGACCTACGGAGTGCCCAGATCTTTACTAAACTAGATCAGCGCAGCACCTACAATCCAGTGCGCATCCGCCAGGGGGACGAGTGGAAGACAGCCTTTATCACCCCCTCTGGACACCCCCTCCTATGAATACCATGTCATTGTGTACGGCCTGTCCATCTCCCCTGTGGTGTTCCAGACTTTAATGAATGAGGTGTTCAGACCGTTCCTCCACTAATTCATGATTGTCTACATTGATGACATACTCATCTTCACAGTCATCACCGACCATAAGGACCTCCAGTACCTCTGAGAGGCCAAGCGTTCATCACCCATTAGCTCATCCTATGCCCCATCATCTGGGAGTTGGAGGAGGAAATCCAGGCTGCGGCCCAGGAGGAACCTTCCCAAGCAGGGTGCCCGGAGGGAAGGACATTCGTCCTGGAGGCATGCTGGCAGACCTTGTTTAAATCCATTTATGAAACCCCTGGTTCCGATTACCCGGGGAGAAGACATACTCTCCTCTCAGGAAATCGTGTCAGACCGGGGATCCCAGTTCACATCCCACGTGTGGAAGGCGTTCTTTCAGCTTCTAGGGGAGAGCCGCCCCTGGGGGTGGGGGGTAATGTCAGGGAACCAACGGCCACAATGCAATTTATGTGGCGAGGACACTAGTCCTTAGCCCTGTGTTTCCTGTGATTGTTGATTTATGTAGCACCAGGGTTCAGGAGGAACGTTGTTTCATTTCACTGTGTAATGCGTCAGTTATATATGGTTGAAATGACAATAAAAGCTTCTTGACTTCTTGACTTGATTCAGGCAGCAAACACAAGCCTCAAGATCAGTTCATAGAAAACAATGACTTGTATAAAGGCCAGTGTTTAGGGCAGCATTTAGAGCAGAACCCAAGGGATATACAGTCTTTAAGTGTAGTAGAAAAGCATCCGTCCAGTAGTCAACCACAACTTAATAGAGAACCATTAGCTGGATCTAGGATGAAAAATGGCAGCTGGATGACGATGAGCCCTTTTGGTCCCAGTCTTGCACTATTCTTCTCTCACAAGGAACCCTCTATAGAACAAACAAACAACAAACATATTTGATCCTAACCCTTTCCTAAGGCATATTTAAAAAAGGTACATACAAAGCTACAGCAGGTGCTTACTCACATTTGAGTATAATAACAATTGTTCCTCAAAACAGGGTACCAGCAAAGGACAGCAAACTAGAAGTCTTCCCATGTGCTTACCACACTACTTTCTGCCTGATACCCCTTCTACACTCCCTTTTAAGCACATAAGCCCCTCTGAAGTTTGAGCGCCCCCTAATGAAAGGACTAACTATAGCATGCCGAAGAGACTATGGAAACTATTGAAACAGTAAAACTGTTACAATATAAACCAATTAGACTTCCTGTAATCATGTTTTAAGCACTGATGCTAAATGCTAATACTGTGTAATATTGATATATTATAAAATACAATGGTGATAGTGATAGTAGAACTATTTATTGTTATTTTTTACTACTTTATCTGGCCCGAAACAGTAAAATGTTTTTTTTTTATTCTCTGTGGGTTTCTTTTGATTTACAGCACTAACCTCTCAGCTCTTACGCTCATTTCATTGACGTGGGCCGTCCTGCTCTCTCGTGCCTCGTCCACAACACAAGTTTTAACTCTCATCTCTGCTAATGAATATTTTTGCTTATAGCAGCTGCTTCTCCTCTGAGATTCCTTTTAATTAATCATTTATAAATCTGTTAGTTTATTCAGCTCTGCCTTTGGCACCGGCTGCGTTGGGAAAGTGCGAATGATTAGTTACAGGAATGAACGCTACGCACACACACACACACACACACACACACACACACACACACACACACACACACTATCATCATGCCTTGTGTTTTGAACTGATTAGCGCCTCATGCAAAGCAGCGTTTTCATTTTACACAGCGCTTCGTTTTGCTTTCAAACACTGCCTCTGGACTGAATACATTTCAGCCCTGCGAGGAAGTGTTCAGCTGAAGAATGTCTCCATCTGTCCCATGCTCTAGGGCTCTAATGAGGGCTGTGATGTCACAAAACTAAATAAATTTACAATAATACACAAATCTTTGATATGATGTCATTTATACCAACAATGTGTAAGTGTATACACACTATATAGACAATAGTTTGTGGACATCTGACCATGTGATTTTTTTTAACGTCCTATTTATATTTAGACTCCATTTGCTATTAGAATAACCTCCATTCACTTTCAGGAGCTCAAACTGCGTCGAAACATTTTGGGAACGCGCCCAAGTGTTCACGATCTGAAATAATGTGTGTAATTATTCAAAAATTGGACACTGGCCGTCACCGATGAGGTGACATCATGACCAGGAGTATAAAACGCATATAAGTGAGAGCAGCGGCAGCTTCTGTCTGTTCACTAAGCACTCTGTGTGTTTGTGTTGTCTGTCAGATTGTTAGTCAGAAAAAAATAAATAAATAAATGAAAGCAAAAAATTTAAGCACACTTTCCAGCCGTGCGCTCCTCCCTGCCCCCACTATATTACTGGGGGGGATATACACAGCTTGTGTGTCGCTTGCTTGGGAGCGGAGCATGTGAAGTTGGTTCTGACACATGACAGATCTGAAGACTGTCATCTTCAACAGGAAGGCTTCAAAGAAAAGGTCCTGACACAGGACTTTCCGGGGAGCCGCACCGCTTTATCCAGTGCCCACCCTGTCCTGCCCTGCCCCCCTCAGGGACCTGGTCCGTTAAGCTTACCACCCTCTGTGCTTCAGGGCACGGCCACTCCTTGAACCGTCTCAGGGCGCTGCCCCGGCTCTAGAGAGACTGATACCCTTGAGGCACTTTGTGGCAGCTTGGAAAGCTTTTCCAGATTTGTCCCAGTAGGTCCATTTCGGCTTATCACGCCCCTGTGGCCAGGCTATCTCTGGGCAGAGACTAGATTGAAACTTGTTTTCTTTGCGGCACCCGGTACGACCTAGTGTGCCTGGGTGGGACCTGGCCATCGTTTTGGGGGCTCTGTCTGAGCTCCCCTTCGAGCCTTCAGCCAAGGCATCTTGGAGGCACCTTTAAATCAAGAGAGCGTTCTTGTTGGTCATCTGCTCTTGTTGATCATCTGTATGGGGTTACATCCCCAAGGTGCCCTCGGTCATCCCATGACCCTTAAGATTACAGGCATTCTATCCTTCACCGTTCCAGGCCCCAGACCAGGAGAAACTGAAACAGCTCTGTTGGAGAAGGACCGATCACTGCTCGTTTGCCATGGCCCTCCCAAGAGAGGCCTACCTGCTCATAAGCAGATTCTGAGCAGGTGAATTGTTGATGCTATCACACCATCGTATGTGTCCTCTGGTCTCCCCACTCCCTTCGGGGTCAGAGCTCACTCCACCCGGAGTGTGGCTGCCTCAAAATCTTGGTCCTCTGGAGTTCCCCTTTAAGACATATGTAACGCTGTGGGTTGGTCCACCCCGTTGACCTTTGTGCGGTTCTATAACCTAGACTGCAGTGCAACTCCTGGCCCCTCAGTCCTTCTCTAGCTGTGTTAAAAGATACACACTAGGCAGGGACTGATTAGTCTGGCGTGATTGAAAACTTGTTCCCAAAGCGTTTAAACGCAGCTCGAGTTCCTGAAAGGGAACATCTCTAGGTTATGTGTGTAACCCTAGTTCCCTGAGGGAACTAGGGTTACACTTTATACCTTGTATATAGGTTACACTATATACTTTGTATATAGGTTTCTTTACTTTCCTCGTAGTTTTCTTTGTTTTGTTATTTTTCCACTTGTTCTTTTCTGTGGAGTTGTTTATACTTTGGACTTTGCACTTGTGCACGCTGTAAATAAACACCACTTTACACGGAACATCACAGCGAGTATTGCCATCATTTGGGTAGAAGGCGAACCCGTAAGGCTGCTCTACCACATTTGGTGTCAGAAGTGGGATGGCTACTCGCAGGACAGTGCCAAAAGGACGCAAGGCCAGGATGGTGCTTTGTTCCCAGACCCAGGCAGCCACTGATGAAGATGGAGCCTGGGAAAAAGTGGATTCAACTGAGGAAGAAAGAGAGGAGGATTGGTTGCCTCCTGTACGACCCAAGGGTACGGCATCCAGGACTGGAGCAGGGCCGCCCATTAAACCATTTGAAGAAGGGATGGCAGAGGTGTTCCGGCAGTTCATGCACGCACAGGAGCAGCAAGAGCAAGGCTACCTCCAAGCACTGCAGACTCTGCAGGAGACCATGCAGCAAGCCATCCAACCAGCTTCTTCATCACTGGGCCTGGAGAGCCCACGAATGGAGCTGCCCACACCAGCACCCCGGAGGATTAGCCTGTCTCCAAGGGTTTCGCACACTCCAACAGGAAGCCCACAACTGGAGCTTCCTACACCAGCCCCCCGTCGAAGTGCTACTGCACTGAGGGTCCAGAGCACACCGACGCCCACCAGTCAGCCAATGCTCAAAACCGAGCCCAAGTTGCCAAGCTTCCAGCAAGGTAAAGACATTGAGAACTATCTGCATCGGTTCGAGTGGCTCGCCAGAACCTGGAAGTGGCCGTAGGACGAATGGAGCTACCAGCTGGTTCCACTGTTGACCGGGCAAGCACTGGAGGCCTACCTGGCAATGGATGAAGACCAAGCAGTGGTCTACAGTGAGCTCAAGAAGGCGCTGTTGGAGAAGTTTAACGTTTCTCCAGAAACCTATCGTCAGCGGTTTCGTGCGATTACGACCCCAGTTGCAGAGACACCCTCAGAGACGTATAATCGGCTGAGGCACTTGTACCGCCGTTGAGTGCGACCGGAACTACACACCAAGGAGGAGATTTGTGAGATGGTCATCCTGAAGCAGTTTCTCCGTGTCCTGCCATACGAGATCAGGATATGGGTAAAAGAACGGGAGCCGAGAACTGGGCTGCCAAACTTGCCCAGCAGTATCGGAACGCTCACCAGGAGAGTCGTCGTTTCCAACTGGTGAAAGGTGACCAGAATAGTTCTACCAGTGGATGGAGCGCTGGAGAATCTCACCGCCACATTCAAGCCAGCAAGGGGGACAAAGACACCAGAGAACAGAAACTCACGTGCTACTATTGTCAACAGCCAGGACACAAAGCAACCGTGTGCCCAGCAAGAAAAGCTGATGAAACAGTTACACCGACAGCTGGGGATCAGCGCTATCAAGACCAGTCCATACCACCCGTAGACAGATGGACTGGTGGAGCGCTTCAATAAAACGCTCACAAGCATGCTGCGAAAGTTTGTGTCGGAAACTGGAAGGGACTGGGACAAATGGCTACCTTTCTTGCTATTTGCCTAGCGGGAGGTGCCACAAGCCTCGACTGGCTTCTCACCCTTCGAGCTCCTGTACGGTTGGCAGGTCCAAGGACCCCTGGATCTCCTCCGGAGAAACTGGGAGGACCCTTGTTCCGAAAAGAAGGCTGAAAAGGGCATAGTCCAGTATATCCTAGAGATGAGGGATCGTCTGGAAAACTACAGGAAGCTGGCAGCGGAAAACCTCCAAAAGGCTCAAAAGTACCAGAAGACGTGGTATGACCAGTAGGCCCGTTCCAGAGAGCTACGACCAGGCCAGAAAGTACTGTTGTTGCTGCCAACGTCCACGAGTAAGCTCCTTATGAAGTGGCAGGGGCCCTAAAGTGTGGTACGGAGGATGGAAGAGATGTCCTACGAAATCTATCATCTGAGCAAAGGCAAGGCAAAACAAACTTACCATATTAACCTGCTGAAGGAGTGGAAATAGCCTCCCAGCAAAAAGGCAGACCCGGTACTGCTCATTTAGAAGGTGGAGGAAGATCAGGAGAAGGATCATCCGGAACCAAAGGCTAGCGGGCAGGCACAGCCAGCAGAGGTAGACCTCAGACACCTGGAGGCACCCAAACAGGCTGAGCTGCAAACGCTTTTTGGTCGATACCCGGCGTTGTTTCGTCAGAGGCCTGGACGGACCAACCTGGTACACCACAAGATCCGCCTGACCAATACAACCCCATCTCGACAGAGACCGTATCGGGTACCTGAGAGGCTGGTGGCACCACTGAAGGCAGAAGTTAGGACTATGCTGGAGTTGGGAGTAGTCGAGCCGTCAAGCAGTGAATGGAGTAGTCCGGTGGTCATCGTACCGAAGAAGGACAACACCCTCCGCATCTGCATTGACTTCCGTCGATTAAACTCCCAGTCCCAGTTCGACGCATACCCGATGCCACGCATTGATGATCTGCTGGAAAAGATCGGGGGAGCCAAGTACGTGACCACCTTAGACCTGTGTAAGGGATATTGGCAGGTGCCTCTGGAAAAGACGTCCAGACCTTACACAGCATTCAGGACCCCACTAGGATTGTGTCAGTTCACGGTTCTTCCCTTCGGCCTACACGGGGCACCAGCAACTTTCCAAAAGTTGATGGACCAAGTGCTGCAAGGCGGGGAAGAATGGTCGGCCGCGTATCTGGACGATGTGGTGGTCCATAGCGAGACCTGGGCTGATCACCTAAACCACCTCGAACAGACCCTGAGGAGGATCCAGGAGGCGGGCCTGGTGGTACCTTTTCTTGCAGCCGTACAACTTCAGAATCAGACATCGTCCAGGGAAACAGAACCTGACTGCTGACTACCTGTCTCCCCACCCGGCAAGCTCGCGGCTTGCCGAGGGGGAAGGTGATGTGACAGAGTGAACTGTTCCTATGGTTAGCATGACATTACACACTACACTTTCACTTCATCTCCGTTTCTTGCTACAGGGCTGTGGGTGCACACACACGCCAGGTAGCACGCCGCTCGCACACACACACACACACACACACACACACACACACACACTCCATTCTCTCATCTCTCATCCTGGACAATAAGCACACAAACACACACACACACACACACACACACACACACACACACACAAAAAAGGACTTCCTAAAACTTTGTGTACATGTTCTTTGTTTCATTTTGTTTGTTGTTTAAGTTTCATGTACTCACCTGTTTGTTGCGTCGGTCTTCCGGGTTGGGTTTGGATAGCAGCCAACCGGAGCGCTGAATAGCGGCCGGCTTTAAAGCGCCGGTGCTGCGTCACGCATGCGCAGTAAAACCGGAAGTCGGCAAGTTTATGTTGATGGGACATTTTTTTTGTGTGGTTATTATTATTATTGGTATTGTTATCATTTCTGTTATTATTATTATTATTGTTATTATTAGTATTATTATTGTTATTATGTTTATTATTTGATAAACATAATGATATTATTCATTCATTCATTCATTCATTTTCTCCCGCTTATCCGTAATTCGGGTCGCGGGGGCAGCAGTCTAAGCAGGCCCCCGCCTTCGACTGCTGCCCAATCCTCACAGCACCGTCCCTTACGGTCCCTCCTGCAGGTGGTGAGCCCACTGGAAGGCGGCCCAACGTCACGGACCTTGATATTTCCCTTATAAGGGACCCCTGGAGCATAGAGGGTTAAGGGCCTTGCTCAAGGGCCCAAGAATGGCAGCTTGGCGATACCGGGGCTCGAACCCCCGACCTTCCGATCGGCAACCCAGCGCCTTAACCGCTGGAGCCACCACTCTCCCTGAATGAATGAATGGATGAATGAATGTTTATTATTTGATAAACATAATGATATTATGATATTTATAATGTTATTAAGCCATTCTGTGACTGGCTACAAATTACCAAACCCCTTTGGGTGAAATGGTTGAATTCAAGGGGAGGGGCTTACACTTAATAAACCAGTCTCCCACTTCAATTCAGTGTTGGAGTTGTAGGAGTGTTGTATTGTGGAGATAGTGGAGTTGGAGAGCGAATGTAGTGAATGCACATGAGCAGGTGCGCCTACTTTGTATATAGGTTTCTTTACTTTCCTCGTAGTTGTCTTTGTTTTATTATTTTTCCACTTTGCACTTAAGCACGCTGTAAATAAACACCACTTTACACGGAACATCACAGCGAGTATTGCCATCATTTGGGTAGAAGGCGAACCCATAAGGCTGCTCTACCACACTCTTTCTCTTGACATTAAAGACTGTACTTAGAGCAGATAGGTGGAATGGCTCAAATTGCCCTGATTTCTAATAAAATCATCACACATCTGGGAACACAGGACATTATAACTGCTTTAAATCACATTCAGTCACCTGCACTGGTTGTCTGAGCTTGCATGTTAAGCTGCCCATCTTTTACCTCGTTGCTCTCTGTGCGCCATGCAGCAGGTACATGAGACTTTAGAGAATGCCGGGTGAATATCGGGGGCTGAATTATGTAGCCGAGGCGGCGCACATCGCTTACTGATAACGCTGACAGAAAATAATCATCCGGACAGGAAAAGAGACTGGAGGAGAAATGGAGTAGGCTTCATATTCAGTAATTACATTCAACTGCAGTCAGCTGAGGAGGTGTGTGTGTGTGTGTGTGTTTGTGTATGTGTGTGTATGGGGGGGGGGGTGATTGGGGTCTTTGCATTGTCTACACAACAAGAACCAATCACTTGTATTAAAATGCATCTTAATTTCCACTTTTTTCTAATAGCAACGCGTGCATTAAAGCGCCACAGATGAGAAACGGAGATTCTGGCAAGTGCCCCACTGCCTTGTCTCCATTACCCACAATTCCTCACTTAGACACTGTGCTCATGTTTCTGTTATTGTTCTGAAGACATCATGTCTGCGCCTTGCTCCCTCTGAAGGTGACACTCAATTCTTGAGGTTTAAGTTCTGGATTGTGATTGGCCAGAAGGTGTTGATTCCTTCTGCCCAGTTTTATATTAATGTGCTCATTTCCACAGAAACAGTTCATAAAAAGCTCATTGTAAAAGATTATAATAATAACAAAAACATATGCTTGAACTTTAGATAGTATACTGAAGTTTTTCTGTAAGAAAAGATGTTTACTGGACATGTATGAAAGGAGTCTTCAGTGTCAGTGCTTTCTAACAGTCAGAACCTTATGTCTAAATTGCCTTTTGATGATTACATTTACGTCATTTGGCTGACGCTCTTATCCAGAGCGACTTATACTTATTTCATCCATACAATTGAGCAGCTATGGGGTCCAGCTAAGGGCCTTGCTTAGGGGCCCAGGGGTGGCAGATTGGTGTGGCTGGGATTTAAACTTATGACCTTTGGATCCAAAGTCCAATTCCTTAACCACTAAGGTACCACGTTCCTTGACTTTCCTGATTTAGTGTTATAACAGCATAAGAAAAATCAGGAGTGAAGAGTCTATCAGGCCTTATATACATCTTCACTTACATTACAAACACACCCTGAATAATAAACAAGGAACCCTGAAAAAACCCAGGTAGAACACCTAAGTTATGTTGCTCCACAGGCATTATAATGGTCTGTAAGTGTTTAAATAACACTCTACTTCTTATTATTATTATGATGAGTGCAGACAGCCAGTGTTGCGATCTCTAGCTCTTTCTGTGGTTGTTTAGATCTGATGAATGTATTTGCACTGGCCGGTGACCCAGACTGTAAGAAATCTGATTCCTCGCTGTGTTTCAAACACTAACATCTCTCTGCTATTTTCTCTGGCAACCCACAGACAATATAATCCTCACAGCTGGCCCATAAATCTTACTTTAGCCCTTCAGGCCTTAAACAGTGTCGAGTGCTAGGAAAAGATATGAACTTTGCACTGCTGCTGCTTTCGAAAAGAAAGTCTTCGCATGGAACCGTTCCTCAGATCGGAATTCTGAGTCTGACAGCAGGGTATAATGCTGTAAGTTATTGCTTTAATTTTGATTTTCATTTCTCATAATTGCATTACGTTCAGCGCATCCACAGTGTGGTGGTCTGCAGGAAGAGTGGGTGGGGTGTGGGAGGGGAAGAAATTTGCTTTGAAAACCTTGCTGCAAAGCAACATTCTAGCACATCTGATGCTTTTCAAAAAGGAATTTCATCTGGGATTGTAAAGTGTGTGCCTCTAGATTGTGATGGAAAATGATCACCAGATTTGGTGTATAACTTTTTTTAGATGAAAAACCTATATTTGGATGATCAGAAGCTGAGTCATTTTGATGTGATTTTTTAGCGACCAACATAATTCTCTTTATTTCGGACATTCATAATTTATGAATACAGGTTAAATTTCTGGATAAATATATAGCAATATATATTGTTTGTGCTCTTGTACTTTCTGAAGGAATGGAGGAGCCTTGGTCTGGTTTAAAACCTTCAGATGTACATCACAGAATAATATTACAGCCATTGGATATGATCAAAATAGTAGAAATTGTGGAAAACTAGGAGAACTAACAGTATTGCAGGTGCAGAAAATGCGGAAATAAAGCACAGCAGAAAAAAGCTGGAGAACAAAAAAAAATATTTTCTGTTCAAACTATTTTTTTGTCCCAAGTTTCACTTAACTATTTTATTTGATGTGTGTTTGTTTTAAGAATTCAGATAGGAAATAGTCAGGGAAACTATTTTGAACTAGATTTGTCTTTATTTTTAACCAGATAACAACTAAATTACCTTTTTGTTTTATCTATAAAATACACTATAAGTGTTGGGACACCAGACTTTTCACACACTGTTACCCATGAAGTTGGAGGCACACAATTGTATAGGATGTCTTTGGATTTAGTGAAATGAAATTTTGCCTTCACTTGAACTAGGAGAGCCAAACACGTTCCAACTTGACAATGTCCTGTGCACAAAGTCAGCTCCATGAAGATATGGTTTACATGGTTTGGAGTGGAAGATCTTGAGAGGCCTGCTTTAGAGCTCTGACCTCAACCCTACTGAAACCTTCAGGATGAATTGGACTGCTGACTGCACCCCAGGCCTCCTTAGTTAGCGATAGATAGCACATACAAATCTCATGGATAGATGCCCATATATCATTTGGCAAAATAGTGCAAGAAATGTTCATGATTTCTTTGACATTTTGCACTAAGCATTGGATGTGTGATGAGTTACTGCAGTGGCAAGCTGTGCATTTCACACCTAGGCCTTCAGTGGTGTTCTACCTGAATCAATCCACCTCTTATAACAATCATTATGACACCATGGCTATAGAAACAGAGTATAACAGCAGCAGTATAACAGAATGCTGCATTACCGACAGGTATCTCACGCAGTGTGAATGAATTCATGCCATTACTAAAGCAGGAAACCCAATGAACACAATTCAACAAGTCTCCTTTTACTGCAGTCACAGCTATGCTGCATGCATACATAATTTCTAGCAGAAGCATCAATATTAACCTCATAAAATGACCCCTGTGTTTTCATACCTTTTAGGTAGTACCTTTTTAGTTCTCTGAAACCCAGGGGGTTAGGGCTTTCCTGGGGATTTATAATAAGAGAAAATCATGTGTTTTTGTGCAAATTGTACAAGAGCTTAACAACTGTTTTGAACTGTTTTGCTCGCAATGTTGTTTTTTGTGAAAAGTCTGACTTGAAAATGTTACTGTTACCAACATCCTCATTATTCCTCCTAATAACTAGGTTTTACACAACAACAATTTACTACTAATTACAATTTAATTTACTAAACATCAACACATTTATTGTTGTTATAATTACAGTTAATGTCTAACAATTTAGTTCCTGTTGTCACTTATGTTTGAGCAGCTCTAAACACTCAATTCCCATTCCAGCCTCTCTTTATCCTCTCCCTTGTAAAAAAAAATTCAGTTTGTTATACAGGTTACTGTGAAACCTCAAAGAAGTGTAAACTCCTCTGTCCTGAAAATGTTGAAGCATCAAAACATACAGCAAAGCCATAAACTAAACCTCATTATTACTTCACCACATGGCATTCAAGCATGTTCACCTTCTGACCAATTAGAATGCAGGATTCAGCAGCAGTGTAGTGTAGCTAGGTTAATGCTAAGCTGTACTTTTTTGTGGACATTTTAAGAATCCATTTACAGGTCTACATAATAGTATGTACAGACAAATAGAGGATTGTGTTTTGGCTTGTGATTTGCACATGGCACCTAATGATGATGTCACAGACAACTCAGTGACATCATCATGATGAATCTGGTAGCTCTGTATAAGACAATAAATTGAAGTGAAATGACTCAGTGGGTGAAGTGTTAAATAAGAAGCGGACTTTATCCAGCTGCCCACGTGCCGGAGCTGCAATTCAGACCGTGTGTCCGAACCTACACAGCAAAATGACTCGCTAATCTGTTTAGTTATTTGAAAGAAATTGGGTCGTCTGCCAGAGAAGGGGATTTTCTAGACTGTTGAGAGTGTGGAGTCGTCCGTTCCTGGCTCCTTGGTGTAATTACTCTGACTGAGCCATGGCCATGGGGCCTGTGTGCAGCGCTGCTTTTTAAACTGTAAATTATGAAGGATTAGCATTTATGAATTTTAAATCAGGGCTGCGGTAGGAGACACTAAAGCTGCTTAGTGATTGCAAACGCCAGCATTTGAGTGAGCCAGCCAGCTACGCTAAAAAAAGTGTGCACACTGCTGACTGCAGTTTTAAGTGAATTTGGAGGTGACATCTTAACATCTTAACATCAGACACGTCGTAGAATGAGCTTGTGAGAGGTGACATGACATGACGTGTTAGTTCTCTCTGTCTCTCTCTGTCACTCTCTCTATCCTCTCTCTCTCTCTCTCTCTCTTTCTCTCTCTCTCTCTCTCTCTCTCTCTCTCTCTCTCTCTCTCTCTCTCTCTTTCTTTCTTTCTCTCAATCCATCATCGTCGAGTCTCCACCGCTCACCGAAGTGTCATACTGAGCAGAATATCCGATGAGCGATTATGTTAATGTGTCAGCTGATCCATGCTAAATTATGCATCATGGATTAATGTGACACAAAATCATCAATTAGACACAGGATCAACATTTAAAAAGTGTGACGGCGTGCAATATTTCCCCTTTGACCGGACAAAAAAACGACACAAAGAACTCTTTTTATTCTTCAGATAAAAACAATAGTGTCGTCTTTGCATTGATGCTTTTGATACATTCAAGGACGACCTTCTCTGTCCTTCTCGCCTTTTCTCAGCAGGATGTGTGAGACTATAAGTGTTATAACACATTATTACAAAGCGTGTGCACTCTCACCTTTCTCAAGACACACATACTAAGTTGTGTGTGCAGGACAGGGCGGGCCGTAACCTAAACCATTCACGTCGTCCGGATTGATTAACCCTCATCTCAACAATGTTGGGTTAGAGATGCACTACAAAATCCATACACAACTGGGTTTTGCACAATGATGTCATCATTGTATGTTGTTATTACAAAGGAGACTACAATATATTCTGCAGATGATACATTGTTAAGGATCAGCTAAAAGTGCCATTAATCTGAAGACTGGAATATATGGTTCTCTAAGTGGCCTAATAGTAGTCTGGAATTAAAAAGTGTTCCTGAAACTATAGCCCAGGAACTAAAATCAGTATTGGCTCCTTATTCAAAAATCCTGAGGTTGTAATAAGGTTCTTCCCTTGGAAAGTATGTAGTTCCATCCTAATTATCATTGGGTATTAATTCTATTCTATTCGATTCGTATAGCACATTTAACAAAGGACATTGTCCAAATGCAGCTTTACAGAAATGCATTGATTACAAAATATAAATTTTTAATTTACAAATGAGTCCCTATACCTTTTATCACTAATGAGCAATCCAGTGCAATGATGGCAAGGAAAAACTCCCTGAGACAATATGGGGAAGTAACTTTAAGAATCTTTGAGAGGAATCCGACTCAAAAGGGAACCTTATCTGGGTGACACCAAATGTCCATTCATTATAGTTTCATCGTTGTTAAGGTTATCAGCTGTTCCCTAATTTACTTGTATGTTTGTTTTTTTTGTGTTGAAAGCTAGGATATCTGTTTAGTTCTAGAATATAAATAGTAAATAATAATAAGTTTTACGATTTTTGAAAACACACAAATATTTTATAGTCCAAGACAGGAGCTTAGTTTTAGGAATGTGCTAAAGGCTAATGTTCATACCGTACTGTGAAATGATTTATGCAAAATAATAAACATATCATTTTTATAAAGCCTGATAAAATCTCAGGGAATAAAAGTGAAAGGTTTGTAGAGGAAAAGAATCCATGGATCTTTCAGTAAAACCAGATGTTCTTGTACATCTACAACTCTGACATGAAGATGTTTTCTGTTTAACAACAGAGGTGAAGAAACTAACTTTCAGATTGCTCTGTAAAAAAAATGTTTGAAAAGCAAGGAAAAAAAACACAGCAGACAGAAAACTTGGGTGAATACATCAATTTGTTGTTAACATGAAAAAGTGTTTGTTTGTGAAGCTCGGCCTCCTAAAGGTTCCTTTCTTTGGCTTGGAGGCATAAATGGACATAACGTATTGATTTTCTTTCAGAGCGAATTGCATTGATTCCTGTGAGGACGACAGACACGTCCAGCTGGCAGTGTCCACTGGGACACGCCGAGGAGAGACGTTAGGGTCCGGCCGGTCTCCCAGCAGGCATCTGAGCCTCATTACTCAGAGCGGGGGGTTCTCTCGCACTCATCCACCCCCAAATTAAACAGAGAGCTTTTTAATTATTTATCGATACCACAACAGCCGCTGGATCAATCCATGTGAATGGTTTTTAAACATAATGGAATCTGTCGGGCCGATGGACTTGGGCAACATCGATCGCAAAATCTTAAGTGTTTTGATGTGAGTCTTAAGACACCCAATTATTTTTAATCAGACGGAGTTTACAGACTGCGATGGAGAGCAACACCATCCCACCCACAAGTAACACTGACCCACTGACTTCTCTGATTTCAACATTTTAATAGCCATTAAGCAGCAAGCATTTATTTCTTACCACAAATCAACCCTGTGAACACTGAACTGTGCTTCTATATGTTTAAAAACTTTTTCTCCCAAGGACACTAAACTTACATTTATTAAACATTTTACCCATTTTATACCTAATTATAAATACAAAAGCACAGATAAAGAATCTAATAAAAAATAGCAAGTACAGTCTAATAATCTTGATACACAGATTTTTGTTCTTATACATTATCGTTTCTATAGCAAAAGCTCATTTGTACAGCACACGATTCACTGATCATAAACATCTTTAATCATTGGTATTGGTTATGTAACATATGAAGGAGTCTCCCGTGTAAGCACCGTCACAACAGTCAGAGGTAACGTCTTCAGGACAGGGGACTCTCAGGAGCTTACGCTTCTTTCTGGTTTATAATTGTTTGTAACTGCTATAACATAAGTGACAACAGAAACTTTTTCTAAAGCTGATTTGGAACAATATTAATTGTTTAAAGCCCTATACAAATAACATTTTATTGCTATTAATTGAAATAACGCCCACTCGTGATAACAGTCTTCCCTAAAGGCATTGGCCACTTTCAGCAGGATAATGCTCCCCACATATCCACACTACAACACAGGAATTCAGGAATAGCTTGAGGAACATGGCAAAAAGGTATTGACCAGGCCTCAATAATTCCTCACAACCCCAACCTGATCGAGCGTCTGTGTAACACACTGGGCAAAGGTCTTGTGAAGTCGACATTTTGATGAGTCAGAACAGTTTTGGAAACACAAAAAGGAGCTGCAATATAGTATTTAAGCTGTTTAAAAGTTATGGCGGATCAATGTGTTAGTAAGAATACTGCATTTTTTATTCTTCTAGAACTCATACTGGATGAAACTCTTATGAACAGTGTCCATTTTATTTTGTTTAATGCAACCCTTCTCATTGTAGATTAGTTCTGGTGTCCTTATTGTGTCCCAGAATGTACAATACAAAACCTAGTGAATGCAAACTTTCGCTCTACTGATGATTTTCTAAGAACATTGTGTGTGGAGCAGTGCATGTTTTTATTCCATCAGGAGTTATTAGTCTCACAATACAATCTAATTTCCGAGCACAATATTCAATTGCAACAGAATTCAGCATTCCAGGCGCCACACATAAAGGAGTGGATAGAGAAGAGGGTTTTAAATGAAATTCATTCCTAGAAATTGTTTGGATATTAATGAAGAATCTATAAACATTTCTCTTATATATTCATCCATTCACCCCAAAACGGCGAGTAAACAATCGTTGGATCGGGAAAATGGCAAGAAGGGACAATCTGACATGATGGAGGAAATATAATGATATTTGACTTAATCTTTTCCCTTCTTCTTGTGCCAGTGAAATTGGATTATTGGAAGCAGGGACTTATTTGTACGAGGTGTATTGCACCACAAAATAAATTCCCACCTTTTCAAATTTAAATCAGACCTAGGTGCTACACGTAATCTGGGGCCTACATATCCCAGAATAAATACATTATTGTGTTCCTCTCCTAAAAAAGAGGGAACATATGCCTCGGCAGCAATATTTCAGAAAAGTACTTAAAAAAAAAAAAAAAAAGAAGAATCTTGATTATTTTCCAAAAAGCATAAATAGTTTCATCCATATTCATTAGGATCAAATGGAGAAGGTAAAAATAGTGTTGGAGTTTTTCTCTTTTACTTGACACCAGCTCCAATTCTGTTCACTAATCTTCTGTAATGGATTAAAGACGTTCGTTTGTTTGGAGGTTTTATTTTTTTCAGGGAAGTAACTAAAGTCTTCCTAAAAAAATGTCAGCTTGAGATTTTGTGTGCATATGTAAGCAGAGAGAGAGAGAGAGAGAGAGAGAGAGAGAGAGAGAGAGAGAGAGAGAGAGAGAGAGAGAGAGAGAGAGAGAGTGATGCATGTCTGATACAAAAACATTACTAAACTTGACAAACAAACCATTAATCACTATTACCTCAGTTCACTTCAGTTTAACAGTGCTGAATGTTATCAATTACATAATTAGTGAAGAATATACAGGGCAGTTAGATTAACTAGAAGTTATACTAAAAATATATCTGCTTAAACAATAGAGGCATATATAAACAGACAAGCAATCAAATAAATAAGCAAAAAATGTGAATGTATGCATATGTGAACATGTACAGTATATAATGTAAATGTATGGTGTTTTCAGGAGTCTCTCTTACATTCCAATATGTGCTTTGAGGTGTGTGCTGCAGTGTTTCTTTCTCCTAGAAAGTGTATTTTCATCTGAAAATGTGTAGACATTTGGATTTTGTTATGTAAATTTTCTTTTTTTTTTTTGTATTTTTTGTACCAATTTTTTTCACAGTGAAAGAGGAAGTGCAGCACTGTCTCAACTTCACCGTACAAACTCTGAGCACACAGTCTCTGTTCTTTTGGCTGCCAGGTTCTCCTGTGTCTACTCTTCTTCATGACCAGACTGCATTTATTCAGCCTGCACCTAGTCAGGATCTGTTGTTACTTTTTGCACTATATAGACAAAGGTTTGTGGACACATGACCATGCTGTTTATGGACATCTTATTCCACATTTTGTTCCTATTTGCTGTTATAATAACCTCCACTCTTCTGGGAAGAGGGCCCAGTAGATTTTGGAGAGTTCTTGCAGGGAGTTTTGCGAATTTAGCCACAGAAGCTTTAGTGAAGTTGATAAAGGAGTCCTGGTGTGCAGACAGCCTTCTGATTCATCGTAAAGGTGTTTAATAAGACTGAGGTCAGAGCTGCAATCCACACAAGATCTTCCACTCCAACATATGAAAATCATATCTTCATGGAGTTGGCTTTGGGTGCAGGGACTCATTTGGATCTAGTTCAAGTGAAGGAAAAATTTAATGTTACTGCACACAAAGACTCTTATACAACTCCTACAGAATTCCCAAAGAATCCTATACAATTGTGTGCCTTTATTTTAGTGGTAATATTCTGATATACTTTTGTTCATATACTGTTTCTCTGATGATGAAGAGGTTTTTGGCTCATTCATATTCTCTGATCAGGGCCCGATAGCAATGTAATCTGGATGGGGCTTGTGGCTGACTGGCTCAATTCTCCAGATATGCTCATCATATCTGTTCAGTAATTGGGTTAACTCTGATTAGACTTTGGTGAGCGGTTCTGGTCTGAGACTGTTGTGTGTTAGGGGTAAGTAAGTCTCAGGACCAGCCAGCAGAAAGGACTTTTTTTAGGCTGAGTTAATGGGTTTTTAGTGCTTCATATTAGATTGTTTGCTTGATTTAAGATTTAAATTTTTTGGTTCTCATTTTGTGTAGGTGTAATCAATGAGAATCAGCATAATTCTGCCCTTTTTGCATTGTGGTTTTGTTGCTGTTTTCCTTTGAACCTTTAGGATTTTTATAGATTTGCTTTTTTGATAAAGATAAAGAGCTCTTCTTTCTTTTCTCTTTGTGCATTCCCTTTTTGATCAAAGCTTCCTAAAGGAACTAATTGTCAGTCCTTGGTAGTTGTATTGTAAGAAGTAGTCAAGGGCGATGATTCCCTGAGTGAAAGGTCACCTGTTTTTCTGAAAGTTGAAAAAACCTTTTGCTGCCTCTGTTTGTCTCCCAGAGGCAGCAGATTGTTTCAGTAACAGTAACTCATTGACATAAAAAAAATATAAATTTAAATGTGCTACATAGCTTCAAATGTTATTCAAAAGTCTATAAAACATGACTATATTTTTGCTTTGTGTTTTCATTGCGCATGCTCGGCTGTGATATCATTGATCAGTAGTATGATGATTTGAAGAAAAAAAAAATCTGAGACTTACCCAGAATGCTTTGTTTACCAAGCAAGGCCTGTGCCACAGCTGTCTTGGTAGTTGTTGGGGGCTAATATACAGTAGCTGTATCTCCAGTCTTAAAAATGAGAGTATATAAGCCTAAATCCCCATGTTCTAGAAAACAGCAGGTTTGGAGAACCTAGTTGAACAGTTTTACTAAACTGTCAGCATTTCATTTCAAAAGTTGTGTATGTTATTATTTCCATCCTGAGACTGTCAGGTCTACGATTCCTGTATTCCTGAATGCATCAGACTATTCTGTCATTGTTTTTAATTGTTCAATTTGATTACAAAAATTTTAATATTTTGTGAGATTGTTTGTTGAGATTCAAAAAGGATTTCAGTATTGTTGGTAATTGTAGTGGTGTTTGGTTGTCTTTGTCTGTCTATCTGTCGGTCTGTCTTTGATTGCCTCATGTCTTGTATAATGTGCTGAGCATTTTACAAAAATCTGAAAAAATTGATAAAATTTGAAAGTGAAGAGAGTTGCTAATAATTCAGTTCCTCAGAGTTTCTCCATTAAACCTTCTTCCACATTCAAGACACCTCACATAAAGTGAAATTATGCTTCAAAAAATTTACATTACAGACCTACGTCACAGACCTTTTTGCAGCCATACCTTGATATGCAGGAATAAAACAATTACTTTTTTGGGTGTTTAAACTTTTTCTTTTGAAATTTTGTTCAGAAGAGAATTTCTACAAAAATAATGAAATAATAATAAAAAAAATAATGAAAAAAAGCATATGTCAAAAACAAAAAAAAATTAAAACTGGGGGAAAATATTTTGACATGAAAAGAAAGTAAGGAAGCACAACTAAATTCTCCAGTTGCAATGCCTCATTAAAAATGACTTTTTTTGGGGGGGAAAGTGAACGAGAGGCAGAGGTGCGCTCGTTCGTGTTATTTTTAAAGGTAGAGCGATGTCTCCGTGGGATTCATTAATGTGTGTCTCCGCTCGCTTTCGCTGTACTCTCACTCGGGTTAGCACAACCTCCTCAAATTACATCTAATTGGACAATTACTCAAACTCGGGAAACCTCCGCACCGTGAGCCAACGAGGCCCCTAATAAACACCTTGTCTTCTCAATAAAAACAAGGAAGTCATTTACCTGACCCAAGAGGCACAATTTTTATCTGTGCTAAATTTATTTCCAAAATAATTGCGGCACGCAGCGTGAAGGAGAATATTAAAAAGGCGGCTGAGCAAAGGAAGAGTAATATGGGCCAACCGCAGGCCTGCTCTGTAGCCCAGTCTCCTGGGAGGAAGCTCATTTGTTCTGTAGATAGGCGCATCACACACACACACACACACACACACACACACACACACACACACACACACACACACGTAACTGTAATATTATTGTTGTCATGGCATAATGAAATAATTACTGGTTTCACATAAACAATCCTCCTTTCTCTCACACAAACACACACATACACACACTTCTGCCTCGACCATCCACCCACACAAAATAAAACTATTCTATAGTGAGGACTGTTAATGTCCATGTGTTGTTATAAAGGCCTGAGAACTGCAATAATTCTGAACTAGCTGCCATAGCATCACGGTCTATAAACTAAATGTCAACAAATGCCGTCTTTTCCCAGAATTTAGTGTTTTAGCATAGAGCAAAATGGTGCCAAAGGAGATTTTTACTACAGGGTTTAAAGTAAGTGTTATGCAGTGCTTGATTAGAGTCTAAACAGCAATAGATCAGTGCAGCGTTTAATCTGAAAACACTTCCAGACAGCAGAGAATCGATATCCGCACTTCCATTCAGTTTTGCGCTCAGCCGCACATCATTCTGTCACCGAATCTGAAACCGAAACTAATTCATAGTCTGCTACAAAGTCAGGTGTCATAGCAGGTTTTGTCACAACACGATTTAATCTTACAAATAATCAGTGCTATTTGACCTCAGAGTTGATGAGAGGGGCTTCATGATGGCTAGCGGATCTGTAATAAGAGTTTCTAAACGATAAATATGTAGGTGTACGCAGTTGTCATGAAGTTCTAATGGTATATTGTAGCCTTGTGTCTGTCATCCTTTAGTGTGTTTTACCATAAACATTACACAGTAAAGCCGGTTTATATAGTCATGATTATGGAAATCAGTACTGGTGCACACTCCTGAACCCTGAGCACTGGCATCAGCTAAGAGAGGAACAGAGATAGGAACAGAAAGAAGAACAGAGAGAAACAAAGGGATAAACAAAAAGAGGAACAATAAGGGGGATAAAGCAACAGACAGAGAGGAACAAAAAGGAATAGAAAGGAGAACAAATAAATAACAAGAAAGAAGGAAAAGAGGAACAGACAAAAGAGCAAAAAAGGAACAAAAATATAACAGGGAAAAAAAGGGGAAAAAGCTGAAAATAGAACAAAAAAAAAACAAAATAATGGAACAGAAAATGGAGCCGACAAAGGAACAAACAAAAAAACTAAATAAAGAAAAGAACAGAAAAAGAATAGAAACCAAAATAGAAACAGAACAAAAATGAACAGAACAAAAAATCATAGAAAGGACATAAAAGACAAAAAAAATGACACAGAAGAAACAGAAAAAAAGAAAATAACAAAAACAAATGGAACAGAAAAAAATGGGAAAATAGGAAAAATAAAAAAAGAGTGAGGAACGGTAAGAGCAAAAAGAAAAGAAATGAAAAGGAAAAGTAAAAGAAAGAATAAAAAGAACAAACAATTAACAAAAAGGGCAAGAAAGAAAGAAAGAAAGAAAGAAAGAAAGAAAGAAAGAAAGAAAGAAAGAAAGAAAGAAAGAAAGAAAGAAAGAAAGAAAGAAAGAAAGATAACAGAGGAAAAGACAGAGAAACAGAGTGAGGAACAGAAGGGGGGGGGGGGGGGCATCTGTACTTTGTATATAAACAACACACATCTGTAGTTTATCATCTGTTTGCTGCTTTGCTCACAAAACATCACAGAAGTGCAGAAATGTTAAAGGAAACACGATGCACACAATCTCCTCACCAGCTTCATACCATCGATCCTTTTCTCCCCATTACACCCCTCTCAGCCAGTGCTCCACCTCACTGAGGTGATTATGAAAGTTGTAAGAAGCTGTTGGAAATGAAAGAAGAACCTTCTTCATTCCTGAATGAGTAATAAAAGACAGGAGGAAGGGAAAACTCAATGGCATTAAAACAGTTTCCTGTGGTATTGCTGTTCTTCTGTGTTTCTATTCCACCATCTGAGCAGTGTAATTGGGGCATCACACACACACACACACACACACATATATATATATATATATATATATATATATATATATATATATATATATATATATATATATATATATATATATATATATATATATATATATATATATATATATATATATATATATATATATATATATATATATATATATATATGTATATATACATATATATATATATATATATATATATATATATATATATATATATATATATATATATGTATATATACACATACAAGGACGATTCTCTAATAATCTCCAGCCCACTGGCTAATGATAGCAGCTGTGAGGCAGACATGCACCACTTCCAAGCTGATTTAAGTTTAACGAGCCTCTCCACCACCGCATCGATTCAAATCTATATTTGTCAGGACGCTCTCGAAGCATATATTAAATGGAGATAAGGACTCCGGATCCTCTGCAGAAGGCATTTAACATGAAGCAGCATCACATTTGTCGAGCAATGAGAGAGTATCGTTCTCAATTGAATGACCAGTGAGGGTTCTCCATGTTCTCCCCATGGGTCCTCCGTTAGTGACAGGTTGTTCATGAACTATTCATTCTTATAAGACTCGGAACTTGCATATTATCTCTTATAGAGATCTACTCATTTAGTGTTGGCCATTCATGTGTGAAACATCATTCGTTTGTCTTGTGAATAAAAAAAAAGAAAAGAACTTAAACCAGAAAAGAGACTCATTACAAAATAAATTCATCACTCAGTTGAGCGGAGAATGAACCAGTTCAGTTTCTCATTCTTCGCCCATAACTTTATCATTTTTTCCGTCTTTCAAATATGAACAAAATTTTGTGTAAGTAGACATGTTATTGGTATATGAAATTGGTTATTTAAATGAAAGGACTTTGATAAAGATTTGCTCATTGTGCTGAACACAATTCAACAATCTAAGTCAGTAAAATATCTCCTACGATAGTAGTGATCTACGTTTTTCAAATCCATTCACCAAATAAACCTGCTTTATCGTTACATTCATCTTGTCTCCTCATCCTAAACCCAATCTGGCAACCCGGTTCAGAACATAGAAAATGTAAATTTTGCTTGAATTATCCCCCACTATCAACATTTTGTAAAAAAAAAAAAAAGTCCATTCTTTTTTTGGAACTGTCTCGTAATTGTTTCAGCGCAGAAACACTTTGGCAAGAAGAAATCATTTTGCCGATCCTTGATTTAAAAAATTAGATGATTCACGACGCAACTGATTAACATAGTGAATGAATACAGAATAGACACCTGTGTGCATGTGTGTGTGTGTGTGTGTGTGTGTGTGTGTGTGTGTGTGTGTGTGTGTGTGTGTGTGTGTGTGTGTTACAGTAAAGTATAACGACCGCGATTAGATGAGGTGGATTTACTGCTACTGTTCATTATCTTGCTATAAAAAAGTGCATAAAGTGTTTATAACAGTCCCAAAATATCATAACATCAGAGTAATATGGAATTTGTAATAATTCTACTTTATTTGTTGAATTTGTAGTAAAATGTAACTGTTAGATTAACAAAATATCTGCATGCAATATAAGCTGTCGTGATATGTACCAGTATTATGATAACAAAATGCAGTCATAACACGGTATATCACATGGCATGGCACATTTATGGTATATTTTCTGCAGTTTATAAATTCAGTTTCTTTTGAAAGATTTAGACAGCAGACAGAGGTTCATAGCAGCTCCTTTCCCATCCATCTTTTTCTTTCAGTTAGGGAAGTCTGTAAAATAAGGAAGCTCATGTACATTCTCAAATGTTCTCAGAGCAAGAGCTAAATGTGAATGTAAAGAGACAGAGAACTGTATTTGTTGTGGATTTTAATATTTAGGAGACTAAATCAGAGCAAAGAAATCACTTCTCCATTAAAATTTCCTTCATGAAATTCATTTGTCAAGAGAAAGATTTCAGACAGAAAGGTCAGAGCATGTGGGAAAAGGGAGGTTTTAGTAAAACTAAATATGTGTTGAAGTACTGCTTTGAATAATTTACTTGCAATAAACATGAGAAAGTCTGCAATTTACTACATGTTTGTAATGAAATTCAGAGGTTTTTTTCTGAGATTTAAACTAAACTGTTCATGGAAAGACTGGTGCATTTTTTGTTTGGTTTAACAACATCCTACATTACCCACAATGCATTTATGGATGTCAGTGAAATAAAGAAGCGCAGGAATGTTTTCAAATGTTCTCAGAGCGAGATCTGGATTTTGCTAGTTATGAAACTAAACTGAAAGAAATATTCACTGAGTTCTCCATGATATTTTTGGTTCAAATGTCACAACTCTGAGTTAGTGATCAGAAGGTTGTAAGTTTATGTCCCAGCACCAAACTCCCATTTTTGGGCCCTTGAGAAAGTCTTTTTAAAATATTTTTTTTCCGGGGGTGCTGTACCATGGCTGACCTGTACTCTGCCTATAGTTTCAAACGGGCTGGGAAAAGAATGTCACTGTGCTTCAATGTACTGTTTGTGTGACATATAAAGGCTGTGTTCATGTTTTTATTTTTATATAATTGATATTTTTTACATTAAAATTTAACAGAACGGTAAGGGTTAGAGGCTCAGGTGATGATGAGGATGGTAAAGATTAAGATAAAGAATGTAAGAATGTGGCAGTGTGTGTGTGTGTGTGTGTGTGTGTGTGTGTGTGTGTGTGTGTGTGTGTGTGTGTGTGTGTGTGTGTGTGTGTGTGTGTATGTATGCGTATTGAGGTAAATGACCTGCAGCTCGGCTCAGATAAGACCTCAATTAATCTGCTCTGAATTGCAGTTGTGTTAAAAAAAAAAAGATAATTACTAAATCACCAGGCTACATCGCTTTGATAGATTTTTTTTTTTCTTTTTTTTTATCGTAGAGTGTTAGCGCCGTGCAAAAGGAGGAAGAAATGAGATGGATTAAATAGTGGCCCCCTTTTCAGATGGATTACAACTGCTTTTAAAATAACGGCGAGAGCAATTTCATCAGGCTGCGCAATCCGAGAAGCCACTGACAGCCTCGACGCGATTCAAATTGAACTCTCTTCATTTTAATAAACCCTTACACACACACACACACACACACACACACACACACACACACACACACACACACACACACACACACACACACACACACACACACACACACACTTCATCCTAAAAAGAGAAGTAAGAGCCTTGGAATTATTCCATAAAAATGGCCAAACAATTAGATACTTGATGGAATTCCAGTATTTGATTTAATATTTTGTGAGAAGTTCGTTAAAATTATTTATTTATTTATTTATTTATTTATTTATTTATTTATTTATTTATTTAGTTAGTTAGTTAGTTAGTTAGTTAGTTAGTTAACTTGGTTAAACATGAGGACAGTGATGTGATGTACCACAGTGACGTATATCATTTTTTTTGTAGTGTTTGACTTAAAGCAATCACAACGCATGGTTTTCTGTGCTGCTGATTTTGTTGTATGTGTATATGTGTGTGTGTGTGTGTGTGTGTGTGTGTGTGTGTGTGTGTGTGTGTGTGTGTGTGTGTGTGTTGAGTGTGTGTGTGTGTGTGTGTGTGTGTGTGTGTGTGTGTGTGTGTGTGTGTGTGTGTGTGTGTAATGATGAGGTTTTGCAGAAGGAGTTGAATTTGAAGCGAGCGCTCTGGGACAGGGTGCTTTTACTTTGAAGCCTGTTGGAGTTAGAGCGGTGTCACTGTGAGGCTCATTAAAGGCATCCATTCCAGTAAACATTTCAGTATAACCCTTGCAACACACTCTCACACACACACACACACACACACACACAGTAACCCCCCTCAGTGCTTTAAACAGCAGCCAGTTGTAGTTGAAGGGAAACACACAATTCTGCACTTTGTCTGTTTTTTTATTTATGCTCTGGTGTGTTTTTCTCTAAAGAGCTAAAGAGCTTTTGCATGTTCTAAGTTTGTCTAATGCACAGGCCTATTTACTGATCTTTACCCCATTTTCCTTTTTTGGACGTTATATGGGACACCATGCTGAGCTGCCACTTCGAGATAATTGACGATGTATAAAATATCTGATTCCCCCTGCAGAAAAGTGGGAGCGCTGTAGCTCAATTAATTTCCCTTTATATCTGGATCAGGGACAGAAACGTGGCACAAAAGAGTATTTGTCATTTCCAAAGCAGCTCTTGAAGTCTCTCCAGTAGGAGGCAAAATCAAAGGCGTTTTTTGGAATTATCATGGGTTTGGATCTGGAGTGCAAGTCGCGGTAAAGCACGCCAATTTGCCGATATCTCGGCCGTGCCGTGAGCGTTGCTGTCATCGCTCTCAGAAAAATGAAGGAATAACAGAACATATCTGAAAGGTAATACGGAGCAGGTGTGTATTTATAGAGCTGATAAAGTGCAGTGATGTGTGATGTTGTCTCGGTGCGATTTGATTACAAAAAGAAAATGTTTCCTTCGCAGAGTTACGCAAAATATTCAGCTGTCAAGAGGAAGAATTCAGAGAGAAAGGTCAAAGGAAGTGGGGAAAAAAGGAGGTTTTAATAACAATGAATATATGTTGAAGTACAGCTTTGAATTAGTCACATAAATGTCAATTTAATAAATTTTTGCAATCAAAGTCGTTTTTTTTCTAAGATTAAAACTTCATTCATAAAGACACTGGTGCATTTTTCTTTGGTTTAACAACATTCTACATTACCCACAATGCAGAATTTCACTCTTACGAGATGCAGCAATGCTTTAGTACTTTTGTCCAGCTCTTTTAATTGCTTATTTGTAACATTCACACTAAACACTGTCACCATCAACACCATCAACACCGTCGCCACCATCTTCACCACACTACCATCACCACCAACAACACAGTCATCATCAACACCACTACCATTAACACCATAATTTATATCATTATTTCCATTGCCATTTCCACCACCATAAATACCATCACCACTATTAACACCATTACCATCAAAAACACCTTCATCAACAACACAATCATTAACACCACCACAATTACAACCAATAACACCATTATCACCATCACCACCATTGCTTCCATAATCATCATCACCATCTTTACCAAAAACACCATTGACCCCATCACCATCTGGGTAGCAACAAATGTACATTCATTATAGTTCCATCTAGAGGTTATTAAATGATAGAGACTCATGTGTAAAACTGTTCAGTGCAATTGCAGCTTAAAGCCATTGTAGCAAACTGTTCATATTAATTATAGTCCAAATCCATCTTCATGTTTCGTGAGTTTAACCCCTCCATAATAACATCGTGTATCTTTAGGCTGTTAATGTGGAGCTATCCTCAGCAGCAGCAAATGGTTTTATATTGAAGAGAACTCCATCCAGGAGTAGGGCATCAGGATGAATCTGGCAGGTCTGGCATAACTAACAGGGAAAGCCAGAAGGTAACACAGACATTAGGAAGCTCTTGTATATTCTATATGAAAGCCTGCCACTTTACTGTCAACAAACCCGAGTAAATGCATTAAATTCACCATCTCCACCACCATTTTCACTACCATTACTTCTGAAATCATTGCATTCTGTTTTTATTTAC
The DNA here is from genome assembly GCF_946808225.1 of Silurus aristotelis. NCBI lineage: Eukaryota > Metazoa > Chordata > Actinopteri > Siluriformes > Siluridae > Silurus > Silurus aristotelis. The sequence continues at coordinate 11,244,740 of NC_139586.1, forward strand.
ATTTTATCCAGTGTCCAATCTTATTTAAAATTGGGATTATAAAAGATTTGTTAAAAATGAATGAATCATTTATGAATGATCCATCACTAGAATGTGGGTTATTTTCCATGGTATTTCAAACTTTTTTCTTTCGTTTAGTCTCTCTCTCTCTCTCTCTCTCTCTCTCTCTTTCTCTCTCTCTCTCTTTTTCTATCTCTATTTCTTTATCACTCTCTCCCTCTCTTTGTTCTGTCTCAACCTGTCAGCAAAACACGTGTAAAACTAACGAGCTCGCGTGTTGGCTGTCTCCAAAATAGGCCCGAGGCGAGACGCATGACGACAGAGACAAACAGTGAGGTGGTTAAGAGAACCACAGCACTCGCTTTCGTCTCAATGTGATTTGATTCCACTGATTGTCTGCGTTGTGCTCATGTGAAGGAGCGAGCGAATGTTCAGGCAAGCCTGTTGGAGATCCTGATGAAATCCCCTTCTGTGGTTCAGTGACAGATAAAACACAGCACAGCACGATGAGATCTGGAGTTCTGGACCAGAACGATGGCAAAACAAGAGAAATCTGAGTTGATTTTTGTCTTTTTGTTTTTCATCTCAAGATGATAGATTTGAAACTGCAAGGTTGCAAATATAATCATGTGTACACGACTGGGTATAAAGTGAGATTATTTGTTTTAGGATTTATATTATTTTACATAAAGTCCTACAGTATATGTTTTGATTGTAAGAAGCAGATTACAGGAAAAAAGAGAAGAGTGCTTTCCTTCAGGCTGAATATTTTAGGAGCTTTTTCTTTATGTCTTCACTCCGGTAATGTTTTTCCTCTGTTCTGCAGTAAATGCAGCGTAAATGTCCACCTGTTTACAGCCTGGGTCAATCTTGCATTTAAAGCGAGCGTAATAACGGATGTTGGCTGTAATTTATCCTGCGCCTGCATTATTGATGCTGTTCTTCAGTCACTGAACTACTGAGAGGTTAAACAAAGTATTTTTGTTTTCATC
>NC_139586.1:11248231-11290731 GCF_946808225.1 Silurus aristotelis
AAGGTACAATGCGTTAATTGGCTTTAGTGTTTGAAGTGAATGCTGAGTGTAAACTGCAGTCATTAAACACAAAAATAATCTACTTAGTCCATTGACCCATATATATTTATTTAGCGTCATAGTGTAATTATAATTTATTTGTTCAATTGTTTTTATCAACAAAACATTTCATCAATCAAATTGTAATGGAATTGTATTAATTTAATTGTACAGCTAAAATCAACATCAGCTTTAATATCAAAATCAACATCAGAAGACGTTGCCTGGTTTGTGCTTGTACGGCTACATACAGATGGTGGTGAATTTTATCGTTGGAGCATGAAGTCCTATAACATTGGAGCATGATTCCCAGGTCTCTGAAAAAAATATCACTTCTAATGTGACTGTCTTTGAAGTCTGTTATATTATGTCTTATCTCTGATTGGACTGTTATGTTTGAAAATCTGAATTCAGCACAGGTGTTTAGTCAGAGGAAGACTCCTACAGCAAAGGAAATAACCACAAACTGAAGCCTCACACTGATACTGGTGTGATCATCAGTAAAAACTACGTCAGTCACATCATCCTGTCACACAGGTTAAGTGGCCTGGACTCTTCATGACCTTCCTGATCTCAAACCTCTTTCAGACTTGTCTATGCCAAGCTCGACTTTCTCCTGAGCCGCTCAGCTGGAGGTTTAAACTTATCAACTCGCCGCAGGTCAGCGGTACTCTCCCGGCTGTTTAGCAAGGTCACGCCGTAATGAGCTGCAACTACTTTATTTGGCACGCTGAAGCTCTGAGGGATTAATTGTCCCTGCTCTGTCTCGTCTACCATCGGAGGCCCCTTTGTCAAAATGATCCATAGCCTGTGTCCCTCAGGCCCCACGCTTTCATTATTAAGGTGCTCTCCAATCGATCAGAGCATTTTAACATTGTGCCCTGTAACTTTTATCAATCCTTATTATCTAATGACCAATAGTGGCCTGTTTAAGAGGGAAGGTCCTATCTGCCACAGTCACACAGCTCATGCATTTTTAATCGACCCTGATCTTTACATTAGGAGCTGAATATGCAGACAGCAACCTCTGTCTCTTCACCTCTGTGTGAGTCTGAAGAGAAGGTAAAAGAATCCCGGAGCATCCAAAGAGGTGAAGTGACACTGCAATATACAAATCCTTAAAGCTGTATAACAAGCAAAGGAAAGAGATATATTTTTTTTTCTCCAAAAATAAGTAACACATCACAGAAAGCCATTCTGTCAGAAAATATTTCATGGGCAAATGGTGTGCAAAGTCGTAATTTAAGACCTGGATCGCTCTCGCTGTGACGCAACAAAAAGCAAGGCTGACAAACAGCTGGTGAGTGGGCAATTATGGCTGACAGAAAGCACTCTGAATCTGCATTACGCCAAATTCATTTGACAGTTATTCAATACGGTTCTATAACATAGCCGGATTCTATGGTGCGAGTGCAGCAAAGTGCAGGGGAAAAAAATATTTTTAATAATGCATCTTTAAATGGAACACGAGTCCTTCTCTAAGAGGGTTTAATTCGAGTTAGACCTTTGAGTGTGAATGTCATTTTTAATGACTGACTGACTGGATGCTAAAATGTTGCTCTAGACATCTGTACAGTGGGCGGCGCTGTGCAAAATAAACAGTTATACTCTTAGAAAGACAACCATTATCACTTAAGTACTTGATTGCTCTCTCACTCACTCACTCTCTCTTTCTCTCTCTCTCTCTCTCTCTCTCTCTCTCTCTCTCTCTCTCTCTTTCTCTCTCTCTCCCTCTCGTTCTCTGTAGTGTGGCTGTTTGTCATCAGTTGGAGAGAGATGATTAGCATCAAAAGCAGAATCTGATGCTCTGGTCTGAGCTAAGAGATACTTTACAGTGAGTGTTTGTTTTGTGACTGATCATATTCTGTAGTCTAAATTAATGGAGAAAATGAGAGTGAGCGTGTAAGTTTATTTATTTAGTTTAGATATTGGTTGATTGTTTGAAGGAAGCAATGCATTTTGGGAAGTGGAGCATAACATTGAGATGACAAAGAAAGAAAGAGGTTTTTGTTGTGTTTAGTTTTGTGTTTCTGATAAATCTGTAATTTGTTCATCAAATATTTATAGTGCTGTAATGCTGAACTTTATAACCTCTAACTAAACATCATGAAATAAGTGGATGGTTCTAATACACACACATACTTAAAAACACTAGAGTGTTGTCTTTCCTGTCTTTCTCTTGCTGTGTGTTCAGGCTTAAGTCTCATTTGTGAGTGGGTTCAAGGCTGTTGTCCAACAACACTAATTATCTCTAAAGTGATTACGTTTTTCTAAGGAACCTGTCCAAACACCGAAAGTGTATGAGAAATGTTCTGTTGTTTGGTCTAAAGGTTGTCATAATTTTAAGTGTTAAAAGAAAATTGCTTGTAATTTAATTTTAGCATTGCTCTGAAATGGTGTTCATAAAATAGAATTTGCAGTGAGGTGAAAAATAATCAACATCATCATCATTACTGCCGTTGTGATGAACAGGTACAGGAGTCTGAACGACTATTGTGCATTTAGTTCTTCTCAGATTTTAAATTTGCTCTTGCTGGGGTTAATTTGTGTCTACATGTTTCATGTCAGTTTCTAATGTCATTTTTGTAATTAGGTTTCTGGTTTTCTTTGTACCTCTGTCTACATTAATAAACTTCAACCAGCCAGAAATTATCTAGTGCAAATGATCAGAACACAGCTAAGCTACATTCAGTCATGCCCAAAAAAACCCATAAATGGTAACGCTGACAGGAAGCAAACTGACAAAATGCTGACTTAATGGTGAAAAAGGTCCTCGCAAAATAGAGGGTGTTAAATCTTCTAGTAATGTAGCTCAGCCACTGTGTTACAATGCACCAATACTTTGGAAGCCTGAATGTTTAGGGGTTTTTTTGTTTTTTTTTGCATTAATTATAATTGTCTCACATTGATGAGTAATGTGTAACTTATATATAAAAAATCACAGCAATGTATTAATAGTTATAAACAATTTTGAAGATGATCACACAAGATTTATGTTAGCGAGTTTTAAATATGTCATATTCAATTTTATTTCTATAGCACTTTTAAAAATGGACATTGTCTCAAAGCAGCTTTATAGAATGCAATTTACTTATACGTAAATGTATGTGTATTAATCCACGATGAGCAAGCCTGGGGGCAACTGTGACAGGGAAAAACTCCCTTAGATGGTATGAGGAAGAAACCTTGAGTGGAACCGAACTGAAAAAGGAAACTCATCCTCATTTGGGTGACGCCAAAAGTGTAAGTATAAACTGTGAAAACATCCTTTTCACAGACTTTGAAATATATATGCACAGGCTGGGTTTTCATGGACACCATCATTTTGTGTAAACAGTTCTGAGAATGATTAAAAACCAATGGTTGAAAAGATTAAAAAGGTTTGATTCTGATAAATGATTAATTTAGCTAGTAATGTGTAAATCAGACAAATTAAAAAGTGCTGTATTTGTGTATTCATCCAGCATCTTGCTCTTGAAAGTTCTTTCACTGTGGATGTATAAACAATCTCCTGTTCCAGCCTGGATTGTACTTTCATCCTTTAATGCTGTGATTGATTTCCTCTACTCGATTATTTTGTCCCTTTCGAACCTCATCTGTTCGTGTGCATGTGTTACAGTAGATTAGAAGTATGCTGGTTGGAATTCAGAAAGAGAACTGCTATAAACTCTAACACAGGCTTCAGCTCTGATCACTGATGGAAAAAAAAAACCCAGGAGCTTAACAGCAACTTAAATAGCAACCGTCACCACCGTTCGCTGTTCTGGTTTAATAAAGGCTGACCTTTATTACTGTGGTAAGAGGATTGTGACCATCTGACAAGAAGCTCGCAACACTATGCAGAAGCACACAGTAATTATAGGCCAAATATAAAATATGGTTCAAAGAATGTATTAACTTAGAATGGTACTGTACGTTTACTTTCCTTTAATGACTTAGCATGCTTACATTAGCGTTGACAGGCAGGCATTTGCTTTTAGCTTCAGCCATTTTTATCGGTAAAAGGAAGTAGTTTCCCAATTCAGGGTGCAATCTGGCTGGCACATTCGGTTCCTACACAAACCCATATTCATTCCTTTACATATGCTGTTACCATGGCAACCACCATCACTTAACCAATATTAGCAAAAAGAATCACTTGACAGCTTAGCATTTAGGGTTTGTAGGAACTGAATAGCTCTGTGTGTTTTTATATATATTTAAATTTATAGTGTGTATGTTTATCATTCAGTGAACGAGGTAATTAACTTCAATCAGTGCTTAATACGACAAGTCTTTTAAATAAACTGATCTTACTCGTTCACTTTCCTGTACAGACTCATATTTCACATTCACTTAAGACCTGTCTGTGTAAAACACTGCTTTGACATTTGTAAAGTAGAATCTGATTGGTTGTAGCTACTTAAAGAGCACACCTCTTACTGAACTAGACTTGGTGACTGGAATGATTTGAAATTTACCTGCTATAGTTTATCCAGCGTGTGTTAGGGTAAAGGTCGGGGATTTAAGAGGGAGGGGTTATTTGAGGAAATGTAGGTGGACGTACTAGAGAGCAAGTTTTGGTGTTGATTTATATCCACACTCAGGTCTCATGTGGGTGTGAAGCTTTTGATCATTGTGGTTATGTGTTTGTGTTTATGGTGAATATAGTGAGTGTGACAGCAGCAAGTGTGTGACAGCAGCGAGTGTGTGACAGTCTCCCCTACAGGCCTCATCACACACACTAACACAGGTCTCGTTTGTTCTCAACTCTCAGCATGAATTCGAGACACTTCACTTCATTCACAGTCACTTCACGCGTATCTAGCCTTTGAAACGCAGCATGGCACAATTCACCACAATTTTATACAAAAACCATACAATCTGGGGTCTGCGTTTTGTCATTTGCTTTTGTTGACAAGAATGCTTGTAGGTCATTTGTGATTTCACGTCTCCAGAATTATTATAATATACAGTATATATTATAATTTTAGAATTGTACCAAATTTGTATTCGGATATGAGGGTGGCAAAAAATTTGAAACAAAATATTTTAGAGTTGGAGTTAATATATATTATAACATTCTGCAGATTAAATAAGGTAAAAGCGCTACTGCGGTTCTCTGCATTGTTGTTGTTTCTCTCTTGCACGTCTCTCGGCTGATTTGACTAATTGCACCAGGTGTTAATGTGCGTGCATGTGTGTGTGTGGGTGTGGGTGTGTGTGTGTATGTGTGTGTTCTGACAGAACAAAGCCCACCAGGCTGCAGTGTGTGAATGTATCTTCGAGCTCCATGGTGAATTTTACAGTGAGTGGGTGTACACTCTCCACTCTTTCTCTGCAAGGGGTCGAACTTCTTCCTGTCCCCCCACCTGCCACCTCTCACCCCCCTCCACCCCCCTTCTCTCTGAATGCCCCAACTTTGTGATCTGCATGTCCGGGCCCACCTGTTCCACGCTCATTACTGTCAGTGCTGTGGTTAATAAATATCCAGGTGGAGACAGCTTCCCACTTGCGTCTCTTCATCTGTGGAGTTCTGCCTTCGCAAACACATACGAACACAAATACACACACAAACACACACACACACACACACACACACACACACACACACACACATGGCCGTCTCCTCGCTGTGGACCGACCTGACAGCAGCCATGATTACACCGTAAGCGGCATCGTTTTTCACCCCCTGCCCAAACACTGACAATGCACTCCATCTTTTACGCACACACATACACAAAATACACAAACCACACACACACTCACACAGAGTACAGATACTGTAACAACAACAAAGGCTATGGTTAAAAGTAATGATTTTTTAAAAGCAATTAATACCTAAAAAATTAATTTTTATTAATAATAATTGATAATAATAATAAAATGTGATCAGGGCGACACAGACAGGATAGCAGTATTGAGAATGAACAGAGTGACAGATCTTGAAATGACCGAGGGGACACAGACAAGTCTTAAATGGTGGAGGAGACACAATTAGTACAACAGGTCTGGGAATGACAGAGGACACAGACAGAACAACAGGTCCGGGAATGACTGAGAGGCCCAAACAGGACGACGGGTCTGGAAAAAACAGAAAAAACACAGACCGTACAAAGATTCTGGGAATGATGGAGAGGACACAGACAGTATGGCAGGTCTGTAAATGATGAAGGAGACATTGTCAGTACAACAGGACTGAGAATAACGGAGAGGACACAGACAGAACGACATGTCTGGGAATGTCGGAGAGGACACAGACAGAATGACAGGTCTGGGAATGTCAGAAAGGACACAGACACTTGATTCCGGAGAAGAAATCAGACTCTGAGGGCTGAGCCACAGCAATTGAGTTTGATAGCGATGTCATTATGAGAGGAGGGCATGTGGAGGTCTTGATAGTCAGGGGTGTGTGTGTGTGTGTGTGTGTGTGTGTGTGTGTGTGTGTGTGTGTGTGTGTGTGTGTGTGTGTGTGTTTCACCTTCTCCAGGCAATGATGTAACAGTACTGAGAACACTGACTGGCCTGTTTGCTTACAAACACGGTTCATTCCTTTCATTCACACATAATCTACGATTAATACTAACTCACACTGTGTGTTTGTGTGTGTGTGTGTGTGTGTGTGTGTGTGTGTGTGTGTGTGTGTGTGTGTGGTTAAAAACTTGATGCCTACTCTATAAAGAAGACGACCACAATAGCAGAATTGTACTAAGGACAATTATATGTACTGATATTCAGACCTTAAAATAATTTATAGACCCTTATTTGTAGGTTTAATCATTTATTAATAAATTCATTTTCATTCACTCTTGGCCACAATTCTGTGTTATTCATTAATACTCATTTTTCTTAATGTTTTATTTAATTTTATGGTTATTTAATTTTTGAATTATTTAATTTTAACATTTCTAGTGCATAATTATTTTCTCCAGTTCTTCTATTCTTCACATTAAAAAATATATATATTTAGCTTTTAGAAAAACACTTTGAGCTACATTTAAATGTATGAAATTATTGTTTCTAGAATAACAATTCCAGATGTTTGTATTCCAGAAGTTCCCCATTGGCCTATTTGTGGACTTGTGGACCTCCACAGATGTCCGAGTTAAAGTTGTTCTGATGTCCTTCATATACGCTTACGAAGGACATCAGAACAACTTTGTGTATCTAAAATCGTCACGTCTGCCTTGACTATCGTTTTGTTTTCTGCAAGTTTTCATTTCACCTCTATGAAAACACAACTTTTCTGCTAAAAGGAATCCAGGGCATTGCTCTCTGTCAGGAAATCCACAAACAGGACGAGTTAAAAACTAAAAGTAGCTCTAATCTGCACAGACGTGTCAGTGTGAAACAGCCTTCCTAAATCCCTCATGAATCCCCTCATACACACAGTTCTCCTCCCCTTCTTTTTCTGATCTTCATGTCCCAGAATGCCGATGATGGGAGGTGCACTATCAGAACCTGAAAACCTGAGAACCTCGGAGGAGCTGAGGAACATCTCTTCAAACAACAAAGGCGTCTCATCTCAGCAGATGTTATGAATATCATAAAAGGCCGTCTGTCTCTCAGTCACCACACAAACACTATATGAATTCATTAGAGCTGAGTGCAGGTAAGTAAATTAATAATGTATAGAAGTAGCTAATTAAACCTGTTTATTTCTGTTATCATATGCTGCCCTCCTCCTCCTCCTCCTCTTCCTCCTCCTCACTTGACACCATGAATCATTAAGTGGCTGCTAAATTGGTCTCTGGGGCCGGCGTGTTGGAGAAGAGGGCAGTCAGCGGCTGTCTCTGCTCGTAGGCATGTGCTCGGACGACGGCCCGTGATCCTCCTGGCATCATGCTGAGAGGCGAGCGGCCGGAGGAGCAGCAGCAGCCGAGCGCTTGACAGGGGCCGGCCGTCGTGGCCTCGCCTGCGCTCTGATTAATGAGGGCGTTTGAAAGACAATTAGCCAGAGCAGATTCGCCTTCAGCCTCCTTATCAATCAGAGAGTTTTTAATTCAAACAGGAGCACCTTCTGTCGGCAAACGGCTGCATTCAGAGTGGGAGGGGGCATTTACTTTAACAATCCTGCAAACAACACACAAACTTTTCAGCACTTTCAGATCGGAGTTTGGCTACAACTCATAACCTTGAAACGCTAGTCTAATGCACAAAAGCAGCAGTTGTGTTTTATTGATGTGATAAACACACCATCTTGTTAACTGACAATGCTTCACAACAGGGAAAAAAATAAGGTATCTACAGCTGATAAAACACCACCACATATGATTAATAATGAATTACTGATTGACAAAATATAAGTAAAGATTACACTAAAAGGGATTTATTCCTAATAAAATTGCAACACAAACTCACATCATCATCAGTTCAGAAACTCAGATATTCCCTTGTGAAAACTTTTCTAAAAGTTTTCAATAACTCCAGAGATGCTTCTCTTTTTATTCTAAACTTTACCTGTGATTTTACCTTCCTGGGATTGAGGGGTGAAGGAATAAACAATGAGCCCATGAAAGCTAATTCTACTCTGATATTCTGATTGTGTTTTATGTTTTAAAATGGCTTAGATTTTTGCCTACATAGGAGGAGCTGTATTTTTTAATCATTTTCTGATTATCATTAGAGTTTTTCCTCTCCTTTTTATTACAGCACGAACCCTTTGGTAAAATCCAGTTAGCCAATGTTAGCTGTATATGTGCTTAACGCTAGCTAAGTGGAACACATACTGTTTGTTGTTAATCCCCAAGGTATTGCACTTTTGCTGCTTGATTTTGAGCGATAACTGATACAATGTTGAAATGCTCCAGTGTTCCTGCACGAAGGCGCGTGAAGGTCGTCGGGTCTTTTTTATTTTAAAGCTAGAAGCAGGTAGAGTAAAGAAGTGTGTATTGATCTGATGGTCGTGTAGATGAAACGAGAGAGATGGTGAGAAGAAACAAACACCCGAGGTTGAACATACCTCTGGGAGGGGAATCGATACGACTGAGTACCACCGTAATCTTCTTCGCTCGTGCTCGTCTCCACCGAACGGAGCACAAACACATGCTGCTTTATTCTAACACACGTTCAGATACAGCTCGGAACACTGGATCCATACATCGAGCTGCAAACTGTTCAAAAAATCATCATCTTTGAAAGGCGTCCAAGAGGTGTTAGGAAGTTTATCAGCATTCATTCTTTCAGATTGTGTTAGCTGGCTAGTTAACCTAAACCTCACATTTAGCCTAGCTAACATTCTTGATATGATTTCTTAGAAAACCAAACATCTTTAAGTGCAAAGATTTATTAATACGCATAAATGTTCAAGGGGGGGGCATGTCTTTTTTTTTTTTTTTTAAAGGCACAAAGGCATACCCATCTATCTGTGTGTTGTTGTTGTTTTCTTTCTTCTAAACGAACCTTCACACAGAATCAGATTTTATTAAGGTATTAAGTGTTTGATGATGATGGAACTGTAATGAATGGGCATTTGGTGTCATCCAGATGAGGATGGGTTCACTTTTGAGCCTGGTTCCTCTCAAGGTTTCTTTCTCATTTCATTCTCATTCTGATGGAGTTTTTCCTTGCCACTGTTGCCACTGGCTCGCTCATTAGGGACAATCTAAAACAATACAAACATATAGGCCATAAACTTGTGCATTCTAACTTTATAAAGTCTTTATCTCTGTAAAGCTGCTTTAAGACAATGTCCATTGTTAAAAGTGCTACAGAAATAAAACTGAATTGAATTAAATTTTTATTTAAAAATTTATTATTTTTTCTTTTTTTTTTTTTTTTTTTATGTATTAACTGAGTATGATCCAAATAAAATTTTTATTTTCTTTATAATACTTACTACCTGTAATGTTTCCTGGTATAATAGGGTTCTTCACGGATTCTTCTTGATTAAACTCAGATACTGTATTTATCAATATAGTGCATAATAAGTGCATAGTAGTAGTTATAATAATGATAATAATAATATTAATTATTATTATCATTATTATTATTATCATTATTATTATTGAGGGCAAAAAGAGACTCAGTTTTGTCTCCAGAAACTGTGTGTTTCTGATGAGAAACAGATGAGAAAAGATAATTTTACATTTCAGTTAGGACTGCAAGGTTTAATTATGTTTTTCTATCTCAGACGTCTTTTCATAACTTTCCAGGAGTCCGGTTACAGCAAATTAGTCATCCATTGTGTGTGACTGAAACGCACACACACCAACACACACACACACACACACACACACACACACACACACACACACACACACACACACACACACACACACACACACAGTATTGAATGACAAATTGCAGTAAGACTTGTTCTCGAGGGAAAGGCCAAACGGAGGTCTGTAATGATATTCATTTTCAAACAGGAGAACGTTCTAATGGCCAATTAAGATGATCAAGCCTGCCAAGCTCCACATGAAGAACAGAAACCTGCTGCTCGTCATCACGCACTGGGAAAAAAAACACTTTCTCGCTCCTCCTTTAGAGTTTTGTGTCCTACACGTGTGTGTATAAGTGGTGGGCAGTGGAAAAAGATAAAGAGAGAGAGAGAGAGAGAGAGAGAGAGAGAGAGAGAGAGAGAGAGAGAAGAGAGAGAGAGAGAGAGAGAGAGAGAGAGAGAGAGAGAGAGAGAGAGAGAGAGAGAGAGAGAGAGGGAAAGTAAAGCAAACAGGGTTTGTACAAAAAAAGCACAATATAATTGAACTTTCCACATTATTTCTGCCTAATATGCACTGCCACTTGGTCTCATTAGCGAAATGATGTGCTCTCCAGTTCGGGAATGAACTCTTCGCCTAAGTAATTAAAGCACCTAAAGTTTCCAGTCCTTTGTTTAAAGAATTTGTCCTTGTGCTCTCCATGCTCCATCAGCTGCCTAATTAGCAGGCTCTTTGTGTGATTAAAAATTCTCACAGAGATTCCATTGGATATGTTCCTCTGTTAATGAGTGTTTGTGGACAGCTGGGAAACCGGTGCTGGCTCTCCACTCCCCGGACCTCCTGTGTGCCGGGCCAGACCTCTGTCAGGGCCCTCGAGTGAGAACTGTCATTTCTGTAATGGGCACAAAAACTGGTTAAAAACCAGGGTCGGTTTCTCCCACAGGACTGGCAGTGTCTTGAAATATAAATGAGGATGAATATTCATAATTCTTACTCTTACGATCTCTTTCTGCCTCTCTTTCTCTGCCTCTCATCAGAATGATTCAATAAAACTGCTGAGTATTAATAAACATGTTTCACCCCCTCAGAATTCGGTGCCAGCGTTGGCCCTATTAGAGCAGCCCTTAGCTTCATTAGCAATTATCCTCAGGTTTTTTCTCCCAGAAGGTAGGGGGGGTTACAGTTTTCCACTGAGAAACGCTTGCTGGATGCTTTTTTCCCTTTTGTCCCGCTTCTCCTCACTTAGCAAGAGAGAAAGACGGCCGTGAGAGAAGCAGAGGTATTTAATGAAGCACACTCGGAAGTGAGTGAAAAAGCCGGGGTCAAGCACAAATGAAAGGAGGAAAGACAGACTCTGTGTGCGTTTATGTGTGTGTCTGTGCGTGTGTGTGTGTGTGCAAAACCTGGAATCTGAAGAGGAAAGTAAAAGGCAGAGGGATTGAATAGGACATGTAGTATCACACATTTCCCACAGAATCACACTTTTATTCACAAACCATCCCCAGCAGATGTGGTTTATAATTAGCTTAACAAACAATAAAACTTGTTTCTCTTAGAATACTGCTAAATCCTGGACACCAATTGGTCAGAAAATGGTGATAGTTTTCTATTATCAAAAGCTTTGGCACGTATACTATATGGCCAAATGTTTGTGTACACCTGAGTGTTTATATACGTTTTTTTGGTTATAAGGTTTATAAAATTCCTTTTGGATTTAATCAATATTTTTGCTGTTATAGTAACCTCCATTCTTCTGGGAAGGCTTTCCAGTAGATTTTGGAGTGTGGCTGTGAGCAATGCATCTACAAGACCATTAGTGAGATCAAGTATTGATGTTGTATAAGAAGGTCTGTGGTGCATTCAGCGTTCCAGTTCATCCCAAAGATTTTCAGTGGCGATGGGGTGTTTATAGTATATAGTTATAATGTAATTCAGAACAATAACTAAAGTGTTGTGAAACTGATATAGAGAAAAAACATTGTTTAATCATGAACAGTTTGTTTCTGTGCACAATTTAAAGAGATAGACAGAAAGATAAAGAGAGAGAGAGAGAGAGAGAGAGAGAGAGAGAGAGAGAGAGAGAGAGAGAGAGAGAGAGAGAGAGAGAGCGAGAAAGAGAGATTGACATTGACATTGGTCTCTCGTTGTCTCAAATTTCTCCTCAGCAAAGCTTTTCATAAAGCATCAAGATGAGATCATGGTGCCATCCTGATCCACATCAAACCCACTCCTGCATGTAAACCAGACACGCCCACTGACTCCCACTCTCATCACGTCTTTCATTAACGTCTCACTCTGAGTGTTTTTTATTCTCCGGAATAAAAACGAACAAGAAAAAGTGCATTGATGTAGGAAACACCTCATGTGGAATAAGGAAGGTGTAAATGTTCATTTCATTAACAGTCCCTGGTTTATGTTCTTCACCGAGTTAAAACCGAGGTGACGACAAGCGTCTCCTCTAAAAACGACCCAAATTCCACCCGAGCTGAAAATAATAGTGGCTTCATAGTCGCCGTCGTTCTCCGTCATTTCATCTGGTTTAAGGGGCGTGAGAACGTGGCAGACACAGCGGCCGATTAAGCGGTGAGGCGATGCTGAAAACAAGGCAAGGGGAAAAGAGCCTTCATGCACTTATTACTCTATTAACATTCGCGCTACTTCATTACTCCAAGCTGAAGGGACGTAATTAAAAAAAAAAGGTCGTTTTATATGTTTTTTCCCCTCCTTTCCCCATTCCCTTCTTTCATCCTTCATTCTCTAGTTTCTCTTGCACACTTTACTTAGTTTCATGTGGCGTTGATAAGTTGATTACTGATAAAGTGTGATTAATTTCAATAAGCCGGCTAATTAAAAATGGATTTTTTTTATCTAAAATGCTTTCACTTTGATAGTTAGGCATCATTTCAGAGTTGAAAAGTTTGCACTCACTCATTTTGCATATTTTTTTTTACCTTCCTTCCCTCTCTCTCTCTCACTCTCTCTCTCTCTCTCTCTCTCTCTCGCTCTCTTTTAGTGGGTGTCTGGCAGCAGAATTTCTTCATTACTCTTGATTTGGTGCAGTAGTGCTGTACCATTCAATTAACCTCTGAGCTTTTTAGAATGTGTCAAATGCATGCTATTGGCGAAATTAAAATGTGTAATTAAACACAATTAAAGATGTAATTGTTTTTTTGTTTTTTTTATTTTAGGAGCCAATAATAATTCAACTAAATTGTGCTTATAACATGAATAATATGAATTGATGATCGATTAAGGATTTTAGAAATCGCTTCCAAAATGAAAAAAGGATTTTCCAGGTCTGTGTTTCAGAAAAAAAAAGAAAAGCAAAGCAATTTGAAGATGTTGAGGGAAAAAGAAAAAAAGGAAAGAGAGAAATAAAATAATAATAATAAAAAAAAGTCTAGGTGCTGAAATGGACTCGTCTATTTTTCATGAACAAGGTCACTTATCAGTGACCGGAAAAGTCACACCAAGTTCTCTTCATCAATTTAATAAGGATTCAAAGTAGAAAAATAGTACGGTCATTTCTTTGTAATACACCCCTGGGCTTTTTATTATGACTTCATTTCCCCGTGTAATATTGGAATGTCGCTATAATTGTAAAAGTGTAATAGACTCTAATAGAATTTCATCTTGAACCCCGAACACTCTCTGCTCTGTCTCTGCTCAATTTGAGTAGAATAATGATTTTTAATGTCCACACATGGCTTCCTGTGACCTTATTCAATCTCAGGGCCTGATCAGGAAATATATCGATTCAATTACGGGCCGATGACAAACTGACGGAAGACAAGGAAGAGGAGGAGGAGCAGGAGGAGAGGGAGGAGAGAAGAGAGAAGAAAGGTCAGCGTACATTTCAAAATGTAAATCTTTACAACGTCTTTTGGGTTTGACGGAAAAAAAAAAAAAAAAAAGCTATTATCAAATGGCATTTGGGGCCAAAGACACAGTCACTTTTTTTCTCTCTCTTCTCTCTCTCTCTCTCTCTCTCTCTCTCTCTCTCTCTCTCTCTCTCTCTCTCTCTCTCTCTCTCTCTCTCTCTCTCTCTCTCTCTCTCTCTCTCTCTGCTAGGCTCTGTGTCTGTCTGTCTGTGTCTCATCATCTATCTATAATTCTCTCTTTCATTCCCTCTCTTTTTCCTTGTCTCTTTGTCTGTATCTGTCTGTCTTTCTATGTCTCGCTATCTTTCATTCTCTTCCTCTCTCTCTGTCTGCCTTTGTCTGTCTTTCTGTCTGTCTGTCTTTATCCCCCTCTTTCTTTCTGCTTATGTTGCTCCCTTGCTTGCATTCTCTCACTTCATGTCTGTCTGTTCCTATGTTTCCTCTGTTTGTCTCAGTCTGTCTCTCTCAGTCTGTCTCTCTCTCTCTCTCTGTCTCTCTCTCTCTCTCTCTCTCTCTCTCTCTCTCTCTTGCTCTCTCTCTCGCTCTTGTGATTTTACATTGAACATGGAGCAGTAGTATACTGTGTCTCTGCACTTTGACCCTCAGTGTTTTACTGACAGGACAATTTGTTAAAGAATTGTGTCGTTTTGTTTCCATAAGCAAACCCTTCAGTTTTTTATTATTATTATTATTATTATTATTATTATTATTATTATTGTTATTATTATTTATTTTTGGTTTAACTGTACCAGCATGCTCCGTGGAATTCCATGCACATCACAGACGGCTGCTAATTCTTAGTTTGGTCGTTAAAAACTCATTAAAATTAAAGTGTTCATTTGCATACCTCTGTGTGCTGCATGTTCAATTATTAATTGAAGATAAATAAATGAGTGTAATTTGGTGGAATAAATGGGGGGACGCAGGGCACCTGCAGAGCCACGCTGATTGTGTTTTTATTGACACTGAGGACTCTGGAAAAGATTAAGAGGGGGAGGAGTAAGAGCAGAAAGAATATGAAGAGGAAAAAGAAGAAGGATGAAAATTAGAGAAAGGAGGAGAAATAAGAGATTTTGAAAGAGCCAATGGTATTCTTGATATTCTCAACAATTACCTGAAAACCTTCTCTTCATTTTCATGTTCTCCTCATATACATGTTCTTCACATGTTCATGTTCTCCACATGTTCCTTTTCTTCTCATGTGTAAGTCATGGCTCTGTGTTAGGCAAGATTAGTTGCTTTTTCACATTTAGGTCTGTAACATTTAGATAGGTTCAACATTTGACTGTGACTGACAAATTTAATAACCAAACATGCATTCTAGACCAAAGCAGTCAGAATCTTTTCAGATTTTCTACACATTTATCAGCTTATTAGTAAAAATTGGATAAGTAATTAGATATCCTTACAATATAGGGAACAAGGGTTCACAATGCCATCTTTTTTTTAAGCTTTTGTCGTAAAAATACTTTTTTAACTTTTTTTCAAATTGCAAGGCCTGATGAGTGCAGCCCCCTTTTTTGTTAGAATCACTTCATTAATTAAACGAAATAGGAAAAGGTTCGGAGCTAATGGATTACGCGGAGGGCCTGATGGCTCAGACATGTTTACCGGAGGTCACATTTCATTTGCTGCTCGTGTCAAACGAATAGCTGCCGGACCCTCTGAGGCAGGCCAATCAATGTCTCCGTGCCCAAGCCCTCAAATGAATCCATTAAAGTTATGCAGACGCATCCTGCCTGATGACGAGAAAGGGGAAAAAAAGTCTCCTGATACCTAGGATAGAAATTAGCCCTGAATTAGGCGAGAGACTTGGCTGGGTCTGGAAGCAGGCCAAAGTGGAATTAATAGGCCATCAGTGCCTCTTGTGTGTTAAATCCCATTTGTTCACCACGTTTTTATGAAAGATTTTTCCCCTTCGCTGCGCCCGGCCTGACGCCTGGGACCTCCTTTGCTCCTCAGCACAGAAACCTCACATGTTAAACACAGCTTCAGACAGACAGAAAGCAAAGAGGGGACTTAAATTCTTCTTGTTCTCAAATCACCAGAAGAATGAAGGGACGATTTTATAATTTCTGTCCTGACACCACTTCAGCTCCAGGTTATTATTTTCCCCTCCAGATAATTATCATACACGTACCTTATAAAAATGTGTGCATGTATGTATGAGTCACATAGAGTGTCAGAGAATCCGATGCCATCTGACGCTTTTCCTTTTTCCTTTTCGTCCCACTCGTTTTTCAATCTGTGCATAATTTATTGGTGTTTTTCTTTCCCCAAGACTTTTTTCTTTTCCCACTAGTCTTTCTCTCCACACTGGAGCTGGTGCTGACGAGACTGTTGTCCTTTAAACACCAATTAGCAGCCTTTGTTTTTGGTGCAGTCGAATCATTTAAACTGATGGATCAGACTGATTTTCTCTCAGTGAAGGTTTGCTAGAGAGAAACACTCTACACAAGAGCTCTAGTTTTTTCTCTCCCCCAGCTGAGCTTGTCTTGCTCTGTATGGATGCAGGCCGCTGACTCACCTGAACTTAAACAAAACAAAACAAACAAGATGGCCTCTAAATGACCTGCAAATACGGTAAGCAGTCATGCGAACTAGCAGGGGAGCTGCTGAGAAAGTGGATTGGAGTAGATTGGTGGTGTCTGACTCATTGTAGGTAATGGCTCATATCAAGATAAATGCAATATCCAGTGGGTTCGTTTAACAACTCTATTCACTGATCAATTAGACAACTGCGTATTAATCAGAGATTAGGGGTGTGATGGAACTTATTTAACTCAAACTAGGTCAAAGTCAAAAACACAGTGAATGACTAGAAGAAAGTTCTGTGGACCGGTAGGAGCAGGGAAGGTAGGAGATGTATTCTGGTGAAATGAATACTGAACTAACATGGCTTCCATTCCATACTTCAACATCATGCAAGTCCATATGGACTGAGGCTAATTGGAACCAACTTCACCATACATCAAGACAATATCCTGAAGCATACATCCAAGCTCTGTAAGTATTACATAGACTGCTAAACTGTCTGCTGGAGTGTCATCGATAATGGAGTGGCCTGCCCAGTCACTGCACCTAAATTCTATTGAACTATGCTGTGATGAACTGGACCACAATGAAAATCTCCGAAACACCTTTAAAAATCATCAGCTAAACATTTGAAGAAACTAACTGTCTGGATACCAAGAGTGTGTAAACTTATTCATACAAAGGGAAGATTGTTCAATGGAAATAAAGTGTAACATTTGTCATTTACGCATTTATTAGGTCAAAGTAAATCATTAAATTATCTATTTGGTTGCATATAAACAAAAGGAACATGCATGTGTTTCTCGATCATGATAAAAGACTAGGTTTTACTAGTAAAAACAGAGAGACAAAGATTTTGAGTCATTGTTGCCATTAAATTCAATACTATAAAGTTTTTTGTTTGAGTTGACTGAGTCACTTGACCAAAAATACATAGTGATTTTTTTTGTATGCTTGGTTTTCTCTTTCAACCCACACTACAACACAAAAATGGTGTTCTTAAATCTGTCCACTTGTGAGAGCATCTGTTTTCTCTGTACAAATGCACTGTCTCAGTGTGGAGGAAAGAACAAAATGTAAGAGAAGACACATTTTCAAATGTATCCAGATTTATGTGGGTGTAGTTTGAATATAACATATTTGGATTAAACCTGTTTGTTATGCCAGAGTTTCTCACATGGACACTTCTCTTGCATTTCACAAAAGGTACACTATATGGACAAATATATTGGGAATCTAAATTTTCCAACCATATGTGGTTCTTCTCCAAACTGGTTCCATAAAGTGTGGAGGCACACAATAGTATAGGATGTCTTTGGAATCAGAGTAAAATTAAATTTTCTCTTTACTTGAACAAGCAGATTCAAACCTGTTCCTGCATGACATTGCCCATGGCGCAAAGCCAGCTACATGAACATATGGTTTATGTGTGTTGCAGTAGAAGATCTTATTGAACACCCTTGCTGAAATGTACCGATTAATTCTATGTGCTGGCATATCAGAAAACTTATTATTTCTTAGGCTTATAGAACAACGTCTTTGGTTCTCAAGGTTTTAAAATCATTATTCCCTCAGAGCATAATTTAGCCAAAATGATTTTTCTTCAGGAATCTACTGGGGAAAAACACTAACGCTCATATTTAACCACCATTGAACCTCACTCTCTTCTGATAAAAAACAATAATATAAACCTAAGATTTGACCGAAAATAAAATAAAGTACACTAACAAGGCTAAGATGTTTATTTACAGGCCACCATGGTGGCACATTAGGTCATGTGACCACTTCACAGCTCCAGGGTTTGATCCTGAGCTTAGGTTTTTGTCTGTGATTTACACATTTATATTCTCCTCATTTTAATTTTTTCACATGTTCATTTTCTTTTCATCATGTTCTTGTTGTTCTTATTTCCATGTTCTCCTTATGTTCATGTGCTCTCCATCCTTAGCACTAAAATTGCGACTCACAATCACAGAATAGACTTTTACAGAAGTTCCTTCTGTAGTTGAATGTATACATTTTCTTGTTGGTTTTGTCTCTCCACTCCCGTGCCAGAGATTCACATCACCATCATCACCCTGTGAAACAAGATGAAATAAAATTGAAAGCAGTCAAGGACATGTCTTGCACACGGTAAACAGCTTGTATCTTCTGGACGTGTGCAGCTTTTCCTCGTCGCTCTGGGCTTTTATTCCGACAATAAGCTCTTTATCTCTCCTCAACACCGTTCATTTAAAACCACCACGAGGAAGCAATCAAACCTTAAGTAAGAGGATTCGCTGCGTTATTGTTAAGCAAAATACCATCGCTTCATTTCCATAAAACATGCACAGGGGTGAGAGTGTGTGTGCGTTGGGGGAGCTCAGTTTGTGTGTGTGTGTGTGTGTGTGTGTGTATAGTAGGTGTTTAGTCATAACTAACTAACAGGACAAAAGAAGAGAAAAATCCTCATATTATTCTATTTATGATTTTAATCCTCAGGCCCTGTTCTGAGAGCACTGCGTTTTTAATTATACTGACTCTTTGTTCGCGACTGACCATACACGACCTTCTCTCTCTCTCTCTCTCTCTCTCTCTCTCTCTCTCTCTCTCTCTCTCAAGAATGACATTATGTTTGCCTTTCTTGTCTCTCTGCCCTGGACACCTATGATTTAGCAACTCTTGACATATCCATTACACACTACAGATTGGCTATTCTCTTCTTCCTGCTATAGAAATGACACATACCTCTCTTTCTTTCTCTCACTCTCTCTTCTTCGCTCTTCTTTTTTCTTTTTCTTTCTAATGCCCTTAGTTCACATGGCCACATTGCTGATGCGTTTAGCTACAAAAAGATTCAAATTTTATGCCTTACTCCACTATCATTAATGTTAAAAGCTAGAGGAAGGAGTTCAATCTGTTTCCGGGCCTCAGTCAGAACTCCATTAGAGCCGTGAGTGTGAGATAATGGGCGTGAGTTTATGATAAACAAAACAATATTATATTTGTCAGGATTACCTAATGATTGGTTCTAAACCATATATCATGAAAGATCTGATTGGATCTCAAAAATTCTGTCCTCAACCTTTCTTGACCACTAATTAAATCTCTAGTGACCTGGTTTAGAACCAGTGATGAGGCATGCGTGGAGACATTACATGAAGGAAAACATAAAATAGCACCTGACAACAAACAGGGGAAAATGGAACTGTGTGTGTGTGTGTGTGTGTGTGTGTGTGTGTGTGTGTGTGTGTGTGTGTGTGTGTGTGTGTGTGTGTGTGTGTGTGTGTGTGTGTGTGTGTGTGTGTGTAGCTACTGTTACCACCATGAAGCTGAATATTTTTCTCTAACATCATGTCCATGCATGTTTCATTTCTGTGATTTCATTCACAACACGACACGACAGCTACATTTAATGTTTAAGGAAGCATGTTAACTCCTGTTCTCACTTATGTTATAGCAGCTGTTATAGCCCTCATTCCTTCACCAGCCTTTTTATTCTCTCTTCTCAAGTTAATACGACAAAAAAACTTCTGCATCTTGTTACAGAAACTCCCCTGTCCTGAATATGTTGGAAAAGTTACAGCTTTTCCTCTGACTTTTACAAAGTGCTGACACTGGAGACTCCTTCCATTAGCATTGCATTAATGTCCAATAATATATTTAAAACTGAGCAAAAGCTGTACAAATCTCTGTGACTGAGCCATTACTTAACACAAACTTCTGACCAATCCTGAGTTGAGATTTAGTAGTGCCATGGTGTAACTATCAGTGAAGAAAATCTTCATTGAAAATATTACCGCAAATAAACACTCATGATGATAACATCATGTCAGAGTCACTTTCCCTGATCACACTTTCCTTCTGCTGGTTTCCATTTCATTACTTTGTCTAGTACAGAGACATGAACAGGATTAAAGAAGGACTTATCTGCAATGAAAGCAGGTCTTTTGACGCACTGTAATAACAAGGAGTGGAAAATGCACTGTGGTGCAATAAAGCTGAAACTAATTCATTACAAAATGTGTGCTCACTACACCAACACAGAGTGTGTTTCAGAAAAGGTTGATTTCTCCTGGTATATTGCTAATAATCTAATGCCAGGAGGGGGAGGGCTTACTCAAGGGAAGAGTAAAACATTTAATCCCACCCACATCTCCCTTGATTGTCTGTATAACACTTATGCATCCCTGTATTACTTAATTTATAGTGTAGCAGCTCTATGAAAACTGACAAAAAAAATGAAATGCATTTGAAGTGTAATTCACACTTACAGCTCACTTCAATTCTATTCATATCTCTGAATACAATGTGTTTCCTTGAATGTTCTTTGTGCTAAAAAAGTGACAATATTATTAATGAATAAATAGTGTCATATTTGTGCATTTATGAATTATCCTTGAATGCACTTCCACTGTGTGGGTGTGTGTGGGTGTGTGTAAAACTTTACAGCCAAAATATTTAATAATTGACACACTGTTTTTATATTAAAGTCTATCAGAGGACTGAAAAAGACCCAAGACCCCACATGCATAATTCTTGTATAACTCTTGTGTAATTCTTAAACACTAAATATTGATGTGTGTAATTTCAGTATAAACTTATCTCTGAATAGAACAGGCTTTAGGATTCACCTGATATGTCCTAAACCTAAAAGCCACTCTAGAACTACACAGATAGGTCATGAGTCTTGAGCTACAACAGCAAAGTGTGGAGAAAAGTTGCAGCTCTTCTGGTACACATTATGCCATATTGGATTTCTTTCACATGTTATGTAGAGAAGCAAAATAAAGATTTAATAAAGGAAAAAAAAACACTTGACAACTATCCTTAAAATGGAACAATAAAAAATAACAGGTATCTAACTACTTTCTAAGAGAGGGTTCTAAGAGCAGAGGAGGAAAATAAATTAAGCAGGGCAGAAGGACATTTTGTCCCCAATTTGAAGTGGTCAGCAATTTAAGACGTCTCGTCCGTGCCTTCTTTTCCATAATGGAACAGAAAGTCGAGGGAGCCGTTGTTTAGTCGCCAAACACAATTAACACGGTTTCTTTGCTAACATCAATACTGCTATTTGCATAGCGTATCGATCCGGAGTCTTTATAATCACAAAATGTTAATTGCACCAATTAATTCTCAATCTGTTTGTGCCCTTGTCTTCTCGCCTGGAGCTCTGAAGGTCAGAGTGAAAATGAACTGCTCTTTCATTCTGCTGATGAAAAAAAAAAAAAGACTCATTTTTTTTTCCTCCCAAGACAATGCCATTCTCTGGGTTAAGAAGTTCAAAAAAGGCCAAGCTTCCTTTATCGTTATTATCGTTCCCAGTGAGGAGCAACTAATGGATTTGAAATCTTGTGATCTGATTTGTCCTTTTAAATTAGTTTTTTTTTTCATTCTCGTCTCATTCATTAACAAGGTTCTGCGTCTCTGAAGAGCCGTGGCTTTATTGTGGCCTGAAAGCCGCAGCGTCCGCCTTCGTATCGACTAATAAGTCCTTGGTGCAGCTCGGCAGCGTGTTGTGTTTGATTCATGCTGGTGTTTAGCAGCATGTGTTCGGTGCAGCGATGCTCCTTCCTTTTCCGTCTGGCCTTGTTACGACACGATGGAAGTGGACCTAAATGCCCTGCTGTCTGTTTGAGATGATCAGAGTAATATTGAGTCTGAGAGAGATTCTGTTCTCTGTGTTTGTGGATGATGGATCACTGGGACTAGGTTTATAGTGTTTGAATTAGAAGCTCGTCAGACAGAAAATGAGTCACATCCACCGACAGCAGCACTTTGTTTTACTGAGGCAAACGTTTGTGTTGCTGAACGAATAGATTTTAGCATAAAAGTGGATGGTGAGTTGTTGGCTGGAAGCTGAGGTGTGTGAAGGATGTCACTGAAAGAAAAACAGCTGTGAACATGAGCACAGGGCCCTGTGTGCTGGAAGAGTGGGCTTAAACCCACAGGAAGTTTCTTTACACACTGATTACACACATTACATTTTATCCTACAAGGCAGGAAAAGCAAATCAGTTTTATATTAAATGGTTTTCTTTTTTTAGCAATGTCCATTGAGGACAAAACACCAATGAAAATTCTTGTTGGTTAATAAAAAGATTAAGGATATTTAATTGCTGATATTCTATAAATGGAAATGGAAATATTCTATATTTCCTGTCATTGCGCTGGTTTTTCAACCGACCAATAGTGTTTCATTTCCTGGCTCCCACACACTACAGATGTAGGCTAGCCTACGAAGAGCAACAAAAAGCAACACAGAAGGCAACGAGGAGTATACGGTTAACGTGGATGAGACAGAAGGAGTCGGCGATGTAAACATGAGTAAAAACAGAGACATTTCTGATCTCCGGATCATCATCATCTTTTATCTGCTTGTGTTCTATATGGTGGATGTTCAGCCTGGACACATTCATTAGGTACTAGTCATTTTTGTACTTTTTTTTTAAGTACATGTCAGAGCCCAAACTTCTTTACTTTAACTTGAGTGAAAAAATAAAGTCAGTACTTCAACGTCTACCAGAGTTTTTTTAGAACACGTGTATCTGTATTTCTACTTGAGTGAAGGATGTGCGTACTTTTGCTTACCATTTTTGCTTACCAGCATTGACAAGCTAAATCTCTCATTGATGTTTGGTTGAAAACTGACTGAATGATTTAAAATTATTTCTTTTACTTATTTTACTTTTTGCCTTTTTGTTTCGCTTCTTCCCGAGGCATCCTGAGGTTGCTCCAGCTCCAGTCACGTCCCACCTCATGAAGATAATGGACCTTTAAAGAAGTGGATGCCGAACTCGCAAACATCCCAAACCATCTAAGGACCTACCAGTGCCAATGGGATCCCACTACATGTGTGGAGTTTTGACATTGGACCTCCTGGAATGTTTAAAGGCTCTGGCATGGAGAAGCTGGTGTTGGATCTGTGATGATCACAAATGTTGAGCTATTTTATGAGTTCTCAGTAGCTCCTAGTTTTATAGCCATAAAGACTGTATAAGACTGTAGAAAGAACATTACTTATAATTACATACTCCCGTGCTCATGTTAGTTCTCACTCTCCAGTGTTCTGTATTGTTTAAAGATTTATGATCACACTCTTGATGTCACCCAAATGAGAATGGTTCCCCTTTTGAGTCTGGTTCCTCTCAAGGTTTCTTCCTTATAACAACTAAGGGAGTTTTTCCTCGCCACAGTCGCCATGGCTGCTCATCAGAGATAAATACACACCATTCACCTTGACTGTTGATTTCTGTAAAGCTGCTTTGAGACAATGTCTGTTTTGAAAAGCGCTATAGAAATAAACTTCCTGCAGTGTTTAAATGCGATTGACTGAGTTTCAGTGGATCACCGAGAGGCACTGAGATTCGTTCTCTAATAGAACTCAATCAGATCACTTTGCAGCTTTACACATGTTATTATTTGCCCTTAAATTAGAAAAGAAATGCAACTTAAAACGCATCTCAGACTTGCTCTAACATGAGCCTCATCAATAACATGTATCATTCTAGAGTGTGTTCAAAACAACACTGAGATAATCATCAGTGGAGACGACACAGATCCTATGAGAAGCTGATAGATGCAGTGAGGTGTAATACAGAAAGATCCAGCATCCAAACCTCTCTTTCTATTTTTGAGTCAGTTATTGGTCACGGCCGAGTGAGAAACGATCACACCTTGTGTAATGTATGAATTTCAATCACCTACACCTGCGCTGCCCGCCAAATGAAAGGCCTGATTGCCTGCGATTGCGTATTTAAAATGCTTAATTCCTCCATTAGAAAAAGCTATTTACATGAATTAGGGACAATTAGCATTTTTAGACCCATTTTCGAGCTTTGTTCGTTCCGTCCATTAGCATTTGAAAAAATGTCGGCTGCCAGACTCAAGAAAAGCTTGCTGATCTGAACGACGTTGGTCTTCATGCAGAGATTCTGGACAAGGCTTTTTCACCAGAGAGACCGGAGAGAAGGAGCCGGCCTTGGCTGTCTGATTTAGCTCAATTATATATAATCATCCTAAACTATTCAGAGACAGACTGAGAGAGAAAGAGAAAAAGAGAGAGAAAGGAAATGAAATGAAATCTCTGTACACAGTGCTCTCAGTGTGTGTGTGTGTGTGTATGTGTGTGTGTGTGTGTGTGTGTGTGTGTGTGTGTGTGTGTGTGTGTGTGTGTGTGTGTGTGTGTGTGTGTGTGTGTGTGTGTGTGTCCATTAATTTGAATGTCCATTAACACTCCAAAAAAGCACTAGATCCACACTGGGCCGTATTTAGATATTTATTTATCAGGAACAGAGGTGCATCTGCCACAGTTACACTAAATTCTGATCTCAAATGTCTTGCATGATTTTGGCATAAAGTCCAGCGACACCTTTTGACACTTTTATGTAAAAGTTTTGGCAGGTAATTCACTCTCACGTTCACACATGCACACAAACACACACACACACATGACTGTAAACCTAAAAATAAACATTAATTAATTAATCGAAGTGCCCTGTTTAAAATTCACAATATTTTTTTTCCAGATGAGTCATGTCTTAACCAGAGACATAGTTTATCTGAATTTGTGAATGTTTAATTATAAAACTGTTTCTGAGTAAGTGTAGCAGATGAGTGCTGGGTCAGTTTCTCCTTCTTAATGTGAGAGAGTACATTTTCTTCAGCAGATTATACATATCCATTTGACACAAACAACAAAAATAATAAAATGTGATCAAATTTCCTCTATCAAAGACACACACACACACACAAAAACACACACACACACACACACACACACACACACACACACACACACACACACACACACACACACACACACTAAAATTTCATCAGCTCCATTCAGTGTCATGTGACTTAATTAAGATGTGCTCGATTGTGAGGTAACTTTGTGCTGTATCAAGTCTATGTGCTTCTGAATAATGAGTGTGGAAGCCATTTTGTTCAATTCATCCAGTGATTAATTCGATAATCATAACTAGGATTATATTAGCCATATATGAGACTTCTATTCGATTTATTTCAACACTTGCAACATCTCTTTACCCACCTATTGTATGGTCATATTAGATATTATTTTCCACTTGTGAATCACCTTTCGCTTTTGTTTCTTTGTATTGCAGCTTGTGGGTGATAGGGCTGTATTTTCTATCACTGTTTGTGCTTTAAGGAGTTGGTCAAGATTTTAAAAACATACCTTCAAGCAAATTCCAGCTGAATAAAAAGCAGAGAAGAGAAAGCTGTGTGTTAGGGATGTGCTTTTCCATAACTGAGGCCGATGCGATTCGCACCTTAATGCATAGTCAATGATATGTAACATAAAGAAACATATGAAGCAGCTTCTGATGTGATACGATGCAATTGACCCCTATTATGGTGCAGAGGAATCTGATTTCGATTAGATTTAACACAATTCGATTCAGTGCAATATAATTCAGTGGAAAAAATATGATGCTATGCAATTCAATATATTACAGATAGTTTGCTTTTATTTCTTTGGTTCTGACAGAAAGCAAATAATAATAACATAATAATAACTTTACCTAAGTGCCTTCTGACTTCTAATGCATGGCCTTTCCGCAGGCTATTATAGCGCAAAAAAAAGAAAAATGTTTCAATAAAATCAATCTTTTCCTGTTCCTGTCTCCAGGAAGATGCAGCTCTACCTCTGCCATGTTAATCTATATTCTATGTGACTCTCAACAAAAACCTCAGTCTCAGTAGTGTTCTGATGCAGCATATTCATGTAGCAGCATGTTTAGTAAGGAGAAATCAATCTACATATAAAATATTGGTCACAAATTATTGGTAACTTTTTAAGTAAAAAAATTTATAGCACATCCAGTAATAATTATATATCAATAGGTTTTATTATGCAAATATGTTAAAAAATAATGTGAAAATTCCAACTTGTGTCCAATGCACACCTATTTAAATTTGATGCATCACAGCGGTAACTTTTAAACCGATGCACTATGCAAATTGTTAATCTTACCATCCCTACTGCGTGTGTGTGTGTGTGTGTGTGTGTGTGTGTGTGTGTGTGTGTGTGTGTGTGTGTGTGTGTGTCTCCATTTGGTATGCAGCTAATAATCTGAAGTTGTTTGGGGTTTGCTGTGTGCTTGTAAAGAGAAAGATGTCTGTATCAAGGGCTATTCACACTCACTTATAACCGCTTATTTACTCCTCTTTTCTGTTTCACTTCAGTGTAAATTACAAGAATTTACAGAGGCTGCAAGACACATAGATGTTGCATGCACTGCAGTTAAATGTGTGGAAGAGTTCTTTAATGAACACAGATGTGTCTACAAGTTTTGATGTAAGATATTTATAGTTTCAAAGAGTAACAGGGCAGTCTTAAAAAAAAAATCAACTCAAATAAGGTCATCCTCAACTTTCCTTTTTAAATTTCCTCTTAATCTTTGAGCCACATGTGTCAATGCCAGGCATTCTCTATGGCTGGTTAGAAGCACCAAGTTCCTTCCTTGATTTAATTGCACTCTTAAAATCCTGTGGTAAGCAGTGAGGAACTGGTTCAGGAGAACAGTTTTAGAGCGGTCTCTGGTACAACCATACCACACATGAGGAACCTACAGCCTCAATACTCAGAACCTCTCTGTGTGAGTCTGTATATGTATTAAATGACATGCATTAAATGAACACTTGCTGTACACACCCTTGGTACAACAAGCTTATAGAGCCTTGAAGAACCTTATAATTCTTAGACCCTAATATAATTAAGCATCTGTGTATAGAATTAATTTTCTATAACAGCTATGATTTAGCTGCTATGACATAAGAAGCAAAAGAAATCAACTGGTTTCTTAAACATAAAATGTAGCTACAAACTGTTGTTTATGCCGTTGTCTAACAAAAATATTCAGGAGTGTGCTGTAGCTCTGCCTCATCACACCACCCTGTGAGTATATTATTAAAACACACACACATACATATATATATATATATATATATATATATATATATATATATATATATATATATATATACACACATGCCGATTTCTCAATAAGGACACTATCTATATGCGCTGATGATGTGTAAATAAAGCACATTGCAGACGCTGACAGGAAGTTCGCTTTTAATCTTACACCACTTCCAAACTGAACTAAAACCTCCAGCAATCCAAACCAATAACTTTGAGTTCACCAAAGGACACGATCAAATGCCATTGTCTCCCAGCTTGCACAGATATATTGTACTCCGGCCCTCAATCCTTTTCCAATATGTTGAAGTCCAGAGTACAGACGAAAGGCAAAAGCTCATATATCACCATGCTTTGCAGTAATTCTTCACACCACCCATACGCACACACATACACACGAGGTGTTCATGATGTCAGTGCTCTGAGCTATTTTAAAAAATATAATTAATTAGATAATATAGCTGGGTACTTTATTACAAGGACAGTAAGGACACGTCCCTTAAAATCTGTAGTAGCATAGTTTACCGTAAATGCTAACTAACAGTCTTAGCTAAACAGGCTTATTTGAAAGAAATTACAGGTTGTAAATTCTAGACAAAAAAGTTAAAGAATGATATGAATCAGTGAACTGTATTAGTTACAGAATAAAAAGTTCCTCACGCGAGAGAGTAAAAGATAATTATTACCTCCATAATAACCCCTTTAAATATGTGTCCTGACCTCTACATTTTACAAAACACTTCATTTCTCCTGGTTTCTCATTGTCCCTCTGAACCGCGTTTCTGTCCACAGAGTCGATCAGCGTAATTGCGTTCATTGATTCGCTTTAATTCACTACGTCCCATTATTATTATATTCTGATGTCGACTTTACCAATGCGATGAATTCATTTTTATGATGTCAGTCTTGTTGACTTGCATGATGTATGTATTATCAATACCATCGATTCCTCTCAAAGTTCATCTGTTCGCTGACGTGCGGCACACATGCATTTTACATAATAATCATTTTTTTCAAAATGAGATAAAAACAGGTGACGTGCATGCCACTGCACTGCAGGACACACATTTTACAGGTGTGCATGCATACAGGCAATCATCATGAAGAGTTCAGAACATGCTCCATGAAATGTTTCTTCTGACAAAGTTTCTCTTCTGAATCTAAAAAGAAAGGAAACAAAGCTGACCTCGAAGGCCTAAAGTGCAAGACACCTAAAAATAATGAACCGACTTACAACCGAATCAACTTTAACATGTTGAAGCGTAGTGGTCTCTCGAGCGCATGCGCTCATGCGACAGTGTACGTATCGATCGTGTTGATGTTTACACTCAGCACTGAAAGCAATCTTCTCCTCTTCCTGTCTCACAAGTGGCCATTTTTACACTCTTCTCCTGAAGAGTCCTGAAGGAAAGTCAACAAGGACATGGTCAGAAACATGAGTGGAATCGGGGAATAAGCGAGCAACAAGTATCGAGTGCTACTCTGATCTCCTCTCCTGTTAATTGAGCTTGTCCGATTGTGAAAGTCAGGTAAGATGCTCTGTAAATAAAGAGCGGAGAGGTGGACTGGATGGTGGAGGTGTGTTGTGACGAAGCGAGAGCCGGTGGATATCCAGTCTAAATCCAGCCCAGGGGAGCTGTAGGAAAGCTAATAATGTGTTATTGCAGCACAGGCCTTTCCTGTCGTCTCTCCATCAGCCAGACACCGTCACCCCACACAGGTCCGGGTGAGAGATAATGGCCAATAATGTGGAGAAACAGGAGGAGAGAGAGAGAGAGAGAGAGAGAGAGAGAGAGAGAGAGAGAGAGAGAGAGAGAGAGAGAGAGAGAGAGAGAGACAGACAGACAGACAGACAGACAGACAGACAGACAGACAGACAGACAGACAGACAGACAGACAGACAGACAGACAGACAGACAGACAGTGGTAGAGTAAAAAAATAACTCATCTTCCAAAAAAGAATTACTACAAGACGAAGTGGACTGTGAGTGTCAGGAACTCACACCCAGACATTTTTGTGTTACTTTTTTTAGTGCCAAAATGCTACTCAATAGTACATAGTATATAGTACTAACTCTATTTAATTTTATTTAATTTATATAGTTTTTTTTTTTTTTTACTGAATATTGTTACAGAGAATCTTTAAGGGAATAAACAGTTTTAAAGTATTTACACTATGTGGACAAAAGTTTTGTGGACACCTGACCATAAGATTCACATTTCGTCCACATCTAATCCATATTGGCTTTTGTGGCAAAATGCAACACTGGATTATGGAGTGTGCTTGTGGAGATTTGGGCTTATTCAGACACAAGAGTGTTAGTAAAGTTAGGAATTGATGTGCAGTATGGTGAGGAGGCCTGTGGTGCAGTCAGCAGTACAATTCATCCCAAAAGTGTTCAATATGGTTGAGGTCAGAGCTCAATAAAAGACCACTCAAGATCTTTCTCTTCAAACCATCTTCATGCAGCTCTCTCTCTCTCTCTCTCTCTCTCTCTCTCTCTGGAAAATCAAATGCTACTGCATTGAAAGACATTCTAGGAAAAAACACATATGACTGGAAAAGTCAGTTTCTGTTTAAAAAAAAAAATCATGGACATGTTTTCAATGTTCACAGTTCACTAATTTATGTTGTTAAAAAACCAAAAAAAAAAATATAAAAGTGCATTGAATGCAAATGTTCTAATCTTTCTCAAATTATCATAAAAATATTCCTGTTTTTAAAACAAGTAAATGATTTATATTTGTGCTTTTTTGTTGGGTTTTCTTTCAAATGTTTGACAAGAACATAAGGAAATGTACAAGTTTCTAAAAATGTCAGAACTCTTTGTCCAGATTGAGATTCGTTTTGATAGTTATGTTTTGCAAATTGTACAATTTCAAATCCTTTGGCTGTTTTTCATTCCAAAAAATAATATTCTAAATAGAATCCATTCCTTTAATTTAATCACAGAGACCATTTGAATGTTAGGATGGTGTGTATTGTTCTTCCTTGGAGAAAAAACATGTAGATTTCCAGTCAGCTCCAGCAGTATTGGAACCCTTGGTAAGAATGGTTTTATTTGATTTATTTATTTTTAAAAGGCTTTGTTAATTGGTGCACTAACTCTAATTGCATGGGTGCCTATAATTTTAATATGTGAGGTAACAGGTTTTTCCCAAACAAATAAAGAAATTCAGCTTTTGCTCATAATTTCAGTGTAACATGAAGCATATGGTTGTTAAATCCACATCGTATCAGGGGTGCTGATACTTGTGGTGTGGGGAGGAAATACGTTATACGAAGATCTACTAGATTTAATGGTTGTGGCAAACTGAATAAAGCACATTTATATCTCAACTCTTGTGGTGATTGTCATAAAATAGATTAGTAATGAAAAATTGTAAATGAACAGCAGCTCTGACCTAAAAGAGGATGGATTTTAAACCTGGTTTCTTACAAGGTTTCTGTATCCTCAAATCTAGGGAAAAATATCTACATCCAGCTTTCAGTGAAGCCACCCTGTGACAGTGTGTATTATTAAAATCGTTGTATAAGTAAAAGTGAATTAGAGAAGAAACATATGAATAGATGTGTGTGTGTAAGCGCTTTCTGCTTGGCCTCAGTATGGTGTCTGATTTAAAGTGTCTGATTTAAACACACACACAGGAGATCATAAGCGAGTTAAGGAGCACAGCGCCAACCGGGTATCAGAGTCGATCTGTCGGTCTTCTGTCAGCAGGTGTGTTGGATGTGGAGTCTTGTGTAAAAAATGGCTCCCTGTGTAATTGAAACTGAATCCAATCCAGAATCCCCCTCGTGGTGACAGTGAGGAGTGTGAGGCACGACTGAGTCCAGGATACACTTTTACAAACCTTCTTGAGGGTGAGAATACATGTATCAGCTTTTACCCCAGCACAGCATGGTTGAGATTCCTGTGTTATCTTCTGACAGTGTTCCTGATTATGGTGAGCATTACGGTAGAACTGTGGTAGAGCTTCAGTTTGGTTTTCAGATGTTTTCGGCAAGCAGACTAAATACTAGTTCCAAGCTGACTAGTTCAAAAAGCCTTAGCCTTTCTTTCCTTTTGGTCTTGATCTTAACTTGACCCTCATAGGTCTCTCAAAAATCTTGTGCTCGTTTGCTGGACGGATCCTACATTGCTTGCTCTATCTACAGGCTTTCCTGTATCAGAATGAAAACACTGATGCTTACCTACAATGCTAAAATCAATTCTTTGAATGAATCTAATCATCCTCTAAATGCCAAAAATACAAATATTCACGACATCTGCTACCTAAACCTGTTTTTTTATGTTTTTATATTTTATAGTGTTTTTTTTGTATGCATGCATTTACATATTTGATACATATATGAACCAATAATTAAAAGCATTTTTTTGAGAGTTACTACAGCACTACACTGAAACAAGACTCCAGAGACGGAAGCATCTCAAAAACGTGTGTATTTTTCTCATTCTCAGGATGATAAACAAATGAAAGGCTTCTCGAAGCTTCCTGAATACAATCTAGGTTTCACAATCAGAAATATTTTAGAACACTTCTCTTTTGATTTTCTTTGATGATCAGAAAATTGGCCAGTGCAGTGAAAATTTTAGTTTGAACTCAGTATTTATATACTTATCTGATCATTTTATTGTGCATAGGCCCCGTGTTTTCTGTGCTCAGGAATTTTTTGACCTCAGCCATTTTTTTTACTTGTTTAACTGAATAATACACATAAACAGCAAGCAAACAAAATTTCCATCATGTTAAGAAACAGTCTCAATATGGCCGATGATTCCCGTGTCGTCGCTTTGCCCCTGGTTAATTTTTTGAAGCACCCAGTGGACACATGTGACAAGAATTTGAGTCACATTGCATTAAATGATTGCCAGAGTAATGCTAAAGAAAAGAATGAGACAGATTCAAGGGCAGAAGAGCTGGGTAAGTGGTTGGATGAGGAGGATGAAGAAGAGGAGGAGGAGAAGAGTGTTCCTCTGTGGACAGTCCTCTGACAGCGAGGCTGGATGGTCAGCACCCGCAAAATTTAAATATTTTTGGTGATTCAAGGTTGACCACATTTTTTTCTTTCCTTTCCTCTCTCTCTCTCTCTCTCTCTCTCTCTCTCTCTCTCTCTCTCTCTCTCTCTCGCTCTCTGAATTATCAAAAGGTTTACTGTAGGAATCAAACACTCTCCTTCAGGGGAGTTCAGCCGTGCATCTCGGTTTCATCCTCATTGCTCGGAGAGAACATTTCTGAGGGTGGAAGCACTTTTAAAATGAAGTCTGGGTTTTTTCCCCGTGCTGCTTGCCAACACGGCCTGTATCTTTAAGAGGCCTGTTGATTAGTTTTTAACACTGAGCCAGTATGCAGAGACCAATAAATTAAATATGAATAAATTAAAAATGAAGTCTAGCAGAAAATTGCTTGGAAAACACCACCTCCCCATTCAACTATGTATAGTAATGCTTTTAATGTCTGCTGACATGGGAATAGATATCAGTGTAAATTAACACGCCATCCGGGCGTAGTGGAGAACTTTTCACTTATTAAAAAAAAGGAGGGGGAGAGATTTACTCCAGTAAGTGTGTGGGCTAATTAATTTAATATTCAAATGAGCTAATTGGTTTTAATTGCAAATATTTTAAGAGTAGTTTGGGCAGAGGGAAAAAAAGAGAGAGAGAGATTGATGAAGCTTGCTTTTAAAGTGCCATCTGTTGTAATATTTATTTCAGAATTTTTTAAAAATAAATAACTAAAGAATATCATTTGAAATTAACCCCAACACCGTGCACCCACCCTCCTACACACACACACACACACACACACACGCACACACACACACACACACACACACACACACACACACAAATGCCTCAAATATTTCAATTTTAATGTGTATAATAGTAAATTAATAACATATCCTAGTTTATATGAGATATAGCACAAACACTTCATACAAACTATCAAGCACATTGATGGAGATGTGAGAATGTTTGGTCTTGTTTTGCAGCCATAGGACCTGAGAAACTTGCAATCATTGAGTTGGAAATTAACTCCTTTGAATAACAAAGATTTTTAGATGTCAAATGTAAGTCTGTCTGAACTTCTAGTTAATTTTCTTCTTCTTTCAGCTACTCCCATTAGGGGTTTCTTCACAGCAGTTTATCCGTCTCATGCCCCCCTGTCCTCTGCATCTGCCTCTTTCAAACCAACTACCTGCATGTCTTCCCTCACCACATCCATAAACCTCCTCCTTGGCCTTCCTCTTTTCTTCCTTCCTAGTGGCTCCATCCTCAGCATTTTCTTACCGATATACCCCATGTCCCTCCTCTGCACATGTCCAAACCATCTCAATTATGCGACCCTCACCTCAAAAACGTCCTACATGCCCTCTCCCTCTAATAAACTCGTTTCTAATCCTGTCCATCTTCTTCATTACCAATGAAAATCTTCAGCTCTGCTACCTTCAGCTCTACCTCCTGTCTTTTAGGTAATGCCACTGTTTCTAAACCATACAACATCGCAGGTCTCGACATAATCCTATAATCTTTCCCTTTCACTCTCGCAGATACTCTTCTATCACAAATCACTCCTGCTATCAATCTTCTCCAACCACTCCACCCTGCCTGCACTCTTTTCTTCACTTCTCTAACACACTCTCCATTACTTTGCACTGTTCCCAGGTACCTGAACCCCTCCACCTTCACCACCTCTTCTCCCTGCAACCACACCACTCCACTGCCCTTCCTCTCATTCAAACACATTTACTCTGTCTTACTCCTACTGAATTTCATTCCTCTTCTCTCCAGCATGTACCTCCACCTCTCTAAGCTCTTCTCAACCTGCTCCCTACTCTCACCACAAAGCACTATATCATCCGCAAACATCATTGTCCACGGAGACACCTACCTGACCTCTTCTGTCAACCTGTCCATCAGCACTGCAAACAGGAAAGGGCTCAGAGCTGATCCTTCATGCAGTCCCACCTCCACCTTGAACCAGTCTGTCATTCCTACTGCACACTTCACTATTGTCACACTGTTGTCACACTAGCCTGCACCACTCTCACATACTTCTCTGCCACACCTGACTTCCTTAAGCAATACCACAACTTCTCTCTTAGCACCCTGTCATACGCTTTCTCTAAATCCAAAAACACACAATGCAACTCCTTCTGACCTTCTCTATACTTCTCCATCAACATTCTCAAAGCAAATATTGCATCTGTAGTGCTCTTTTATGAAACCATACTGTTGCTTACAGATGGTCACCTCTTCCCTCAGCCTGGCTTCCACTACTCTTCCCATAACTTCATGGTGTGACATGAACTTTATTCTGCTGTAGTTACTGAAGGTCTGCACATCTCTCTTATGCTTAAAGATTGGTACCAGCACACTCCTTCTCCGTTCCTCAGGCATCCTCTCACCTTCCAAAATCTTGTTAAACAATCTGGTTAAAAACTCTACTGCCATCTCTTCTAAACATCTCCACGCTTCTACTAATATGTCATCTGGTCCAACCGACTTTCCACTCTTCATCCTCTTAATCGCTGTTCTCACTTCCTCCTTACTAATCCTATCCACACCCTGCTTCACAATCTCCAGACCATCCAACCTTCTCTCTCTCTCATTTTCCTCA
This sequence comes from Silurus aristotelis, assembly GCF_946808225.1. Classification (NCBI taxonomy): domain Eukaryota; kingdom Metazoa; phylum Chordata; class Actinopteri; order Siluriformes; family Siluridae; genus Silurus; species Silurus aristotelis. The sequence continues at coordinate 11,283,372 of NC_139586.1, forward strand.
TTCATCAGCTGCTCAAAATACTCACTCCACCTTCTCAACACACTCTCCTCACTAGTCAACACATTTCCATCTCCATCCTTTATTGCTCTAACTTGCAGCACATCATTCCCAGCTCTGCTTGGCTGAACAGTACAAATCCGTTTCTTCTTCCTTAGTGTCAAACTTCTCATACAGTTCCTCATATGCCTTTTCCTTGGCTTTTTCTACATCTTTCTTCACCTGCTACCGCATCTTCTTGTACTCCTGCCTACTTTTCTCATCTCTCTGATGATCCCAATCCTGTTTCGCCAACCTCTTTCTCCTTATGCTTTTCTGTACTTCCTCGTTCCACCACCACATCTCTTAGCTTTACTTTATCTTTACAGAAGTCACAAGTACCTTTCTAGCTGTCTCCCTTATCACTTCTGCAATAGTTGCCCAATCATCCAGCACATCTTCACCACCACTGAGCCCCTGTCTGACCTCTTCCCAGAATCTCACACTACAGTATCCTTTTAGCAAAATTTACCACCATCTGCCCTTCCACATTCCTCTCCTTAAGGCCATACCATAGCTTCACGTTCATCACACTATCAGAAACTTTCTTCACCTCCACTACACTTTTACTGTACTCTTCCTTTAGGATCACCCCTACACCATTTCTCTTTCCATCCACACCATGATAGAACAGTTTAAACACCTTCAATGCTCCACTTGGTCTCCTGAACACACAACATATATACCTTTCTCATATCAGCTACCTCTCTCCCTTTACCAGTCATAGTACCAACATTTAAAGTGCCCATTGAAAGCTACACTATTTTTTTCCTTGTTGTCTCTGTAGACGTCTTCCTCCTTTTCTTCTGCTTTTTCGGTCAACAGAAGCCCAATTTCCACCTGTACTCTGTTGGCTAATCCAGGGTTGAGGATAGGGATTGTCAAAATATCATATGTCCATGAATAAATAACGCACATTAGCTCATTACTACAATGTCATAAGCCACATGCTTAGGATGGAGGATTTGTTAAGAGGAGGAAGTGATAGGAGGAGGCACGCAGACTCAGCTGCAGGTATTGGATCTCAGCGTATGGATTGATTAATTAAAGAAGCTCCATTAAGGTTATTGAGATGCTGCGACTGACAGGTGGAGGCTCTCTACGTCTCGCTGTTCTACTCTCCTTCAGGCTCTGATGACATTAGCGTTCTGAAAACCCATGGAGTCGCACTGTGAGCCATATATCTTGCCTTCCAGGGTCTGAGAAGGGGCCACCAAGTTTTAAATCCTTACCTCTGCTCTCTCTGTCAGCGCCCATCTGTCAGTGCATACAGCTGTAGAAGAGAAGAAAGGCCAGTACCCTGTTCCAACTGGCCGCCTTTCTAATTTCCTGTGCCTCACAAACAAACGCCCGCTTTTTCAGCCTCCAAACTCCTTTTGCTCTGTGTGTGTGTTTGTGTGAGCATGTGTGTTCTTACTTCTGGCACAGGAAACACCAAGAAATAAAAAAATTCTAAAATTCTGTTTAGAAAGGAACCTAAAAATCCATCCTTTCTCCCTCTCTCTCTCTCCTGTAAATTCCAGGATACCAGGACAATTGAATTTTGGGATGTTCCCCCTCCTTTTCACTCTTTCTCCCCTTTAATGAATTAGAAGTCTGGCATGGAAAAAACCAAGACCATATGTTAAAATCCCATCCTGGCCACTGACGGCACATTTGGCGTACAGACCTCGCGCGAATGGCTCTGGCTCTTTACCCGAATGAATCTTTGTTATCTGTCCGAGGCCAGAAATTCCATGCCGTGTCTGTGTTCACCGTAAACAAGAAACGCTGAGCTTCCAGATGAAGAGTTATTGAGATGATTCATCATGTTCAGGTGATGCACACACACAGGCACACACACAATCATACACTGTAATTATTTAATGACGCGATCCATCAAAGACGAGCTCAACTCTGTGTTGTCTCTCTGTTCGCTTCTGTGTGAGGTTCTCTGTAAAGCGCCCTCCTGTGGTTCACGATCAGACTGAGATTAGACTCCACAACACACTCATGCCCATCCATGGAGCTGTCGATATTTCTCTTTTGAACAGTCTTATTACAGTATAATTATTACACAGGTGTTGCTGAGTTTTAAGATTGTGATTGGCCAGAAGGTGATTATTTTTCTAACAGCAGCTCTGAAACGTTATCGTTTCTTCGGCAACAGTTTGTGCACAGGGCCCTCTACAGAGCACACGCCATTGATGACAAACAGATATATATCAAAATTTATTTATTTATATATATATATTTTTTTTTATTGCTGACAAAGTGGCAAAAAGTGTTGTAATAAAACACAACTTACTAATATGGAGTGAAAGTCCGAGAGCACACACACCGTTCAGTCTTTTATGGAGTCCAAATTGTGGTAAAGTTTTTTTTATTTTTATTTCCATTGCTGGTTCCGTGCTTTGAATAATAAAGCGAAAAGTAAATAGGTGGGTGCAGTGGTGCAAACCTCTTAATTCCTCGCAAAAATCTTTTAATTATTGGTTAGAAATGTACACACATACACACACACACACACACACACACACACATATATACAGTGAGGAAAATAAGTATTTGAACACCCTGCTATTTTGCAAGTTCTCCCACTTAGAAATCATGGAGGGGTCTGAAATTGTCATCGTAGGTGCATGTCCACTGTGAGAGACATAATCTAAAAAAAAAATCCAGAAATTACAATGTATGATTTTTTGACTATTTATTTGTATGATACAGCTGCAAATAAGTATTTGAACACCTGAGAAAGTCAATGTTAATATTTGGTACAGTAGCCTTTGTTTGCAATTACACAGGTCAAACGTTTCCTGTAGTTTTTCACCAGGTTTGCACACACTGCAGGAGGGATTTTGGCCCACTCTTCCACACAGATCTTCTCTAGATCAGTCAGGATTCTGGCCTGTCGCTGAAAAACACGGAGTTTGAGCTCCCTTCAAAGATTCTCTATTAGGTTTAGGTCTGTAGACTGGCTAGGCCATGCCAGAACCTTAATATGCTTCTTAAAGGGACACTCCTTGGTTATCCTGGCTGTGTGCTTCGGGTCATTGTCATGTTGGAAGACCCAGCCTCGACCCATCTTCAATGCTCTAACTGAGGGAAGGAGGTTGTTCCCCAAAATCTCGCAATACATGGCCCCGGTCATCCTCTCCTTAATACAGTGCAGTCGCCCTGTCCCATGTGCAGAAAAACACCCCCAAAGAATGATGCTACCACCCCCATGCTTCACAGTAGGGATGGTGTTCTTGGGATGGTACTCATCATTCTTCTTCCTCCAAACAAGTTTAGTGGAATTATGACCCAAAAGTTTTATTTTGGTCTCATCTGACCACATGACTTTCTCCCATGACTCCTCTGGATCATCCAAATGGTCATTGGCAAACTTAAGACGTGCCTGGACATGTGCTGGTTTAAGCAGGGGAACCTTCCGTGCCATACATGATTTCAAACCATGACGTCTTAGTGTATTACCAACAGTAACCTTGGAAACGGTGGTCCCAGCTCTTTTCAGGTCATTGACCAGCTCCTCCTGTGTAGTTCTGGGCTGATTTCTCACCTTCCATAGGATCATTGAGACCCCACGAGGTGAGATCTTGCATGGAGCCCCAGTCCGAGGGAGATTGACAGTCATGTTTAGCTTCTTCCATTTTCTAATGATTGCTCCAACAGTGGACCTTTTTTCACCAAGCTGCTTGGCAATTTCCCCATAGCCCTTTCCAGCCTTGTGGAGGTGTACAATTTTGTCTCTAGTGTCTTTGGACAGCTCTTTGGTCTTGGCCATGTTAGTAGTTGGATTCTTACTGATTGTATGGGTTGGACAGGTGTCTTTATGCAGCTAACGACCTCAAACAGGTGCATGTAATTTAGGATAATAAATGTAGTGGAGGTGGACATTTTAAAGGCAGACTAACAGGTCTTTGAGGGTCAGAATTCTAGCTGATAGACAGGTGTTCAAATACTTATTTGCAGCTGTATCATACAAATAAATAGTTTAAAAATCATATATTGTGATTTCTGGATTTTTTTTTTTAGATTATGTCTCTCACAGTGGACATGCACCTACGATGACAATTTCAGACCCCTCCATGATTTCTAAGTGGGAGAACTTGCAAAATAGCAGCGTGTTCAAATACTTATTTTCCTCACTGTATATAGTACTGATACTTTAGTTAGGAATAATTATTTTATAATAATAAAAAAATATATATATATATCCTCACAATAATAATAATAATAATAACACTAAGATAAGATACAACGATGATGGATGGATGGATGGATGGATGGATGGATGGATGGATGGATGGATGGATGGAAAGATAGAAAGAACTCAATCAGATCAAGACACCTGTCTAAAGATCCACACCAAGAAGGAGAACAGACCAGGTTTCTAGTAAAACATATTAAATACTGTGTGTAAGCAGACAGGCTTTGTGTTTCAGACACATATACACAAACACACACACACACACACACACACACACACACACACACACACACACACACACACACACAACACTGGATGCAAATAGGATTCTAGCACAGCCTCAGTGAGTTCTGCTTGGTGACTTTAATATCGTATCCGTACTAAGGATTATTTTCTCGCCATCCAGAAGCCTAGTGCTTGAGCGTTAGAGAACCCCTGCTGCACACCCAAACAAGATTAGACTCCAATTCACTCTCATTCTCAATGATGTGCTTTTCTGGCTGTCCCACCACTGTAGTTCCCTCCTTGATGATTTTATTGTAATCTAATCACTTTCCTGATGTTTTAAACTAAATACTTTTAATTCATTATGGGATGTTCAGTGCATAAGTTATATACAGGCAGCACGGCAGGACAGAGGCTAGTGTTCTCCTCGTGTCTGTGCAAATTTCTTCCAGGTTCTTCCACACCTCAAAAACACATGCCAGCTGATAGGCTGATAGGCTGATAAATAGGTGTGTGTGTGTGTGTGTGTGTGTGTGTGTGTGTGTGTGTGTGTGTGTGTGTGTGTGTGTGTGTGTGTGTGTGTGTGTGTGTGTGTGTGTGTGTGTGTGTCTGTCTTTTTGTCTGTATGATGTCATGAGTGATCAGTGATCATTAGTCTCTATTGATGCATTTGAATGTGTGTGTTTTAGAATCACCAAGGAGGTGAACCTTTTAAAGAGGACACTAAGTATATACACAAATGCATGCAGCTCACTGTATATGGAATGTTTGTGTGTGTGTGTGTGTGTGTGTGTGTGTGTGTGTGTGTGTGTGTGTGTGTGTGTGTGTTGTGGTGTGGTGTGGTGTGGTGTGTTTGTGTCATTTGGCTTTTGTGTGTCATGTTGTGTGTTGTGAGTATTGGCTTTTGTGTGTGTGTGTGTGTGTGTGTGTGTGTGTGTGTGTGTGTGTGTGTGTGTGTGTGTGTGTGTGTGTGTGTTTGTGTGTGTGCACGAGTGAGAATGGCGTATCCTCTCAGACATATTCCTGCTTCTACACCCAGCATTCCCAGGATAGACTCAGGACCCACCATGACCCAGACCAGTATACAGCATGTAGTGAAAAACAATAAAAATAAAGGTTTTCTCAATTCCAGTAGAACTTATTTGTTTTTATTGAAGAAATATAATCATTTCTTGTATACAGTAATTTGGCAATTTAATATTCATAAAATTAACAGTTGTGGGGGTTTTTTTTGTGGTGTTTATTTACATGAAATTCCAGTTTAAAGTTGTTCCAGTGATCTTTGGTTAGGTGGCATTATATCCAAAGGTAAAAAAGGTATACAGCTATTAAACCCTGAAACCCTGTTAAAGAGTATTTGCTTTCATTTTGGTTCGAATATTAAAATTCTAAATATTTACCTATATGGCAGCTGGGACTCGGGTCAGATGCTCACCCGGTTCTTACGCAGTCATTAAATAATCTTAAATTCATGGACTCAAAGCAGATTAAATTTTTTTCATTTTATTTCTATCCCACATTAGAATTGTTTAAGACTTAAATACGTTGTCATGGTCCATGATCATAAAGGTTGAGTCATTCTCTGGTTTATATGTCCAGCAGATCCTCTCAGTATTTCCTGTGCAGCATTGATTTCCTCCCCTGGACTTTAAGGTGCGCGTGGCCTACCTGATCCTCTCGGCCCGCGTCCTGGTTTTGGGGAGTGGCTTGTCGAGGAGGAGGTGGAGGGGTGATCTTTTGGTGAAATCTTATTGTTGCTCTCTTGCTTGTCCTGAATACTGTGACGCTTTGTGCTTGTGTGTTTGTTCCTTGTTAAGGACTGCAGAAAAAAAGACAAGTGTTTTACTCTCCTCAGACTGGTGATGCTGGTGATGCTGGTGATGCTGGTGATGATGGCACCATCTAGTGGCGAATTAAGTTTTCCACTGTACGACATTTTTTCTTCCTAACTCATACATTTCTTTATTTTACACAGAAGTTTGATTACATTAGTGAGACCTAAAGCTCATTATGAGTGTATGGAGGAACTGACCGACACTGTGTTGCTCGTCTTTGCAGCTAAGCCGTTCTTCATTGAACTGTAGGAAGAGAGCAATTTCGTCTTTTTCTGCAGTGGGGGAAACAGTGGGGCATAGATTACAATCAGAAGAAAACTGTCATGAGATGTCTAAAATTTACTATATTTAAATTACACATTTCCATGATATCTCGTTTGTTCACTAGTACAAAATTAATGGCCAGTGAATTTCTCAGTGAATCTAAGGTTAGAGTTCTCTCATTTCTTCAGGTAATAAACAATCTAATAAGCCAAAGGTGCCAATATTTCTGGAGCTGTCCAACTATTCATTTGTATGAAAGTGATAAATGACTTGAGTCTAATATGTGACACTGGTTTATAAATGACAATCCCACGTAATTTCTGACCACAAAATGATTCACCGTTTTTGTGGATGTGGAAGGTTTTTTGTCGCTGCTGTTCGGGTCTTCATCAAGTGCCTGCACTGGAGCACATCCAGGAGCCGACGGAGTTTCTGGGGCAGCCACAGTCTCCGCTGCGCTGTCCTGAGTGCAGCTGAAGGAGAGACTGGCCATTCCATCGCTCACCTCCTCCCTATTTTCCAGATCGTTTCTAAACTGTCGCATCAACATCAGCACGTTGGTGGGGGCGGCATCCTTGGAAGTGTCTCCCTGAAACATTGTCACACTTCATTTATTCATTATGCTGCTAAGACAGTTAGCTATAGTGTTAGATGCATGAACTATAGAACGTCTGTACAGTTCTATATTATTGTATTGTACTTGCGCCACAATAACTAGCAGGTAAGAATTGATTCTCTGCACCTGTGTGCTTATAGACCCGTCTGTTCTTAGACAGATACCGACAGCACTGAGCTCCCACGGCACAGG